>NW_026910351.1:0-7500 GCF_963691925.1 Scomber scombrus | reverse complement strand
CTTAGGTGTATATGTGTGCGCTTCATTTATTGAAGAAAAACAGTGTGTGTGCGTGTGTGTGTGTGTGTGTGTTTGTGTTCAGCTCCGTCATGTCGAACCTGATGTGAATTGACACATGAAAATACCCACAATCCCTTAGGACAGGTCTCAGGGTTCTGTGCTGAGCCGATTACGTGCTGCTGACACACACACACACACACACACACACACACACACACACACACACACACACACACTTCTAACAAAACAAAAAAAGAAGCGATGATATAAAAATGGTTTCTTAGTCTGTTTGTTCATCTTCAGTTATCAATTAAGACCAAATTAATGATTAAAAGCACATTTTACATGATATCTTTAATTAAAGCCAGTGAATATTAAAATGTAATCTGTAGTTTTTTTAGATAAACTGCAAAAAAAAAGCACTAAATAAAAAATGTGACTCATGTAAGACTCCTACAAGCTTCAAAATTGTGTTTTTACTCACTGAGAAAACACTAAAGGAGAGTTTTTACTAACCCTAACTGCTATAACTATAGTATCCATGCTGTGATATAATCATAGACTGTATATAAGAAATGGACGTAACAGCCATGATGTCACCCATTGGTTTGTGGACTGCTGCTCGGTGAATCAATCAACCTGTCAATCACGACGTAGCCACGCCCTAATGCATACCCTGCTTTATCGTCACATATAAAATCAGGGAGGCCAAAATGTCCCAAATGAACATCATACTGCATTGAAGAAGGCTTTAAAATAGCGATTGAGACCATAAACACATTTTGAAAACGTTTACTGAGGTTAGAAATCAAGTGAGAAGTTGGTGAATTCTCCATTGACTTGTATAGAGACGGAAGTCCTTTTGACACCAAAACGGTCGCCCCCTGGTGGCCTTTTGATAGAATGCAGTTTTAAGTTACTTCCGCGTTGGCCTCATTTCAGAGGACTGGAACTCCCCGTCTGGGTATAATATGTTAATTATGATACTATTATGATATCACACATGGAGTGAGTTTAGACACCTTGATTTCTGTTATGCACGTAGTCTAAGTGTGTTTTATGTGTTTGTGTGCATGCATGTATGTATGTGTTTATATACTATGTTTAATTTAACCTTTACATACTGTTCGGGTCAAATTTGATACAATTTTGACAATTGGAAGCAACTAAAAATGTTGCTTTAGTTGATTGTGTCATGTGTTTCACCTGTCTTGTTTCACTCACCTGTGTCCTGATTAGTTATTACCCCGTCATGTCTATATAGATTTTGGTTTTCAGTTCAGTCTTTGTCCGAGTATTTTTTGCCAGTGTTCATTCGGCCTGTGTTCTTCTGTTGAGTTTCTCATCGCATCGTATCGTATCGTATTGTACTGTATCGTACTGTATCATATCGTACCGTATCGTATCCTATCGTATCGTACTGTATCGTATTGTATCGTACTGTATCGTATCTTACCGTATCTTACCGTATCGTATCATATCATATCATATCATATCATATTATATCATATCGTATTATATCGTATCGTACCGTATTGTATCGTATCGTATCGTACTGTATCATATCGTACCGTATCGTATCCTATCGTATCGTACTGTATCGTATTGTATCGTACTGTATCGTATCTTACCGTATCTTACCGTATCGTATCATATCATATCATATTATATCATATCGTATTATATCGTATCGTACCGTATCATATCCTATTGTATCGTACCGTATCGTACCGTATCATACCGTATCATATCGTATCGTACCTTATCGTATCCTATTGTATCGTACCATACCGTACTGTATCGTACCGTATCGTATCGCATCGTACCGTACCATATCGCATCGCATCGTACCGTACCATATCGCATCGTACCGCATCGTACCGTATCGTACCGTACCATGTCGCATCGCATCGTACCGTACCATATCGCATCGCATCGTACCGTACCATATCGCATCGCATCGTACCGCATCGTACCGTACCATATCGCATCGCATCGTACCGTACCATATCGCATCGCATCGTACCGCATTGTACCGTATCGTACCGTACCATGTCGCATCGCATCGTACCGTATCGCATCGTATCGTACCGTATCGCATCGTACCGTACCATATCGCATCGCATCGTACCGTACCATGTCGCATCGTATCGTACCGTATCGCATCGTACTGTACCATATCGCATCGCATCGTATCGTACCGCATCGTACCGTACCATGTCGCATCGCATCGTACCGCATCGTACCGTACCATATCGCATCGCATCGTACCGTACCATATCGTACCGTACCATATCGCATCGCATCGTACCGTACCATATCGTACCGTACCATGTCGCATCGTATCGTACCGTATCGCATCGTTCCATATCGTATCATATCGTATCGAACCATATCGAACGTTACTAAGCCTTACACTTTAATCACTACTGGCTGCTGATAGCGATCATATTTTAGACGTGTACTCAGTATGAATCAGAGGTGGAGCTTTTTAAATGTGGTTAAATTCACTTTTAATGAACAATGACTTCAACCAGCTGCTGACTGAATCTGAGTGAGTCTATAACTGAGCTCCACCGCTGCAGGATGGGTGAAGTTTTGCACATTATTTCCCCCCAAAAAAGATTCACTAGGAGTCAGAATTTCTAGATCTTGATCCTTTTAACATTATTGTAATATAAATCTGAGTTAATTACACTTAAAGATTATTAGTATGTACGTTTGATGTGAGGATAAAACAAACTGAAAAAGTATTCGAAAGAAACTTTTTTTTTCAGAGTAGTAAAAGATAAAATATATATAAGCTTATTTCTTTCTGAGCAGTTCTGGGTTTGAATTATACAATTTCATTATGTCAAAAAGTTGCTGAAGCAGTGAGGAGTGAACGTTTCACGCTTCAATAGCGCTCAAGTAACATCTGCAAATGCAAAAATTCACCTCTAGTCTAGACAAGCTCCAAAAATTTCCTGATATTCCATCTTTAAAGTATCCGTCACATACAAGAAAACGGAGTATTTCACTGACTCACTCTGTCGTCTTTCTCCTCCCAACAGTCGCTCTGTTTTACACAAACTGATGGATGGATGATGGATTATTGATAAAGGGACGGAGGGATCGATAGAGGGAGGAGAGAGACTGAAAGTAGGCCACCTATCTGTTCAGACACATCCATTCATCTGCTGGAAATCACATTTTTCTAATCTGGATGTAAAGAGAAAAGCGAGAGAAGAGGAGGAGGAGAAACAGACAGAGCGAAGAAATCTGTTTCCTGAGAGGAGAACGGGGAGGGGACGAGTTAAAGAAATAAATTGGAAAGTAAGGAAAGGATGAATTAATGAAGGAAAAAAGGGGAGGAGGAGAAATGTGGGAGACAGTAAGCTGAGTAAGGAAGGAGATGGAAGAATGTTATGACAGGAGGAGAAAGAAGAGGAGTAAATGAGGAAATTGGAAAAATAGGGAAGGAAAGGTGGTAAGAATGGAGGTGAAAGAATGAAAGAAGGAGGGGAGGGAGAATATGAGAGTGGAAGGAAGTAGAGAAGGATATGAGGGGAAGGCAATTAGGAAGCAGGGAAGGAAAGAAGAAAATGAGGAGATACAAAAGGAAAAGAGGTATGTTTACAAAAGGAGAGAAGCAGAAGGAGAGAAGAAAAGAAGACTAACAACTTCCTGCTGTGCCCATCATCACATGACCCAGCTAACAAGGAGAGAGAGGGGGGGGCGCGGGGGGCTGATTGTCATTTATTCACCAAACAGGACGACCAGCTACTGAAGCAGAAATCTCTCAGCTCACATGTGGAGTATTTGACTTTAATTAGGAAGCTGTCTGCCTCTGTAACGAAGCTCGTTAGCTGATTGGTGGAAAAAAACTCTGACAGCTTCCTGATTAGCCAGAAGAAAGAGTTTATAGTTACGTTTATGCCGTCAAGTTACGTATTTTAAATATAAAATAAATTTAAGTGTAATCTGTTACAGTTACTGATGAAAATGTTGATGATTATAAAGGATGTTACATCTGAAGTCAGACCTTTAAGAGTTTAATCAGGAGGGTTTTTTCCTCATTTTTAAATATTTACCATGTTACTGAATACATATATTGCTGTTTTTAATTCTTTTAAATCAATATTTCTTATTATATTTAGTAAATAAATCATGATGTGGGTTTATTTGGAGCACTCGAGTCCTCGAGTCAAGGAAAGAAGGAAGGAAGGGAGGAAGAAGGGAGGAAAGGAAAGAAAGAAGGGAGGAAGGAAAAGAAGGAAGGAAAGAAGGACAGAAGGAAGGAAGGAAGGAAAGACAGAAGGAAGGTATGAAGGAAGGAAGGAAAGAAGGAAGGAGGGAAGGAAGGAAGGACAGAAGGAAGGAAGGAAAGAAGGAGGGAAGGAAGGAAGGAAGGAAAGAAGGAAGGAAGGAAGTAATGAAGGAAAGAAAGAAGGAATGAAGGAAAAAGGAAGGAAGGAAAGAAAGAAGGAAGGGAGGAAGGAATGAAGGACAGATGGAAGGAAGGAAAGAAAGAGGGAAGGAAGGAAGGACAGATGGAAGGAAGGAAGGACAGAAGGAAGGAAGGAAGGACAGAAGGAGGGAACATTTACCCTAACAGCTGAAAACATTGGTTAGAAAATGAGAAAAGTCATCAAATGTAATAAGTTACATTACTTTGATGAAGTCATTGAAATAGTTAATTACTTATTACATTTTAAACAGAGTAACCTGTAATCTGTAATCTATTACATTTCCACAGTAACCTTCCCAACCCTGATTATAGATAGATAGATAGATTGATTGATAGATAGATAGATAGAAACTAACCCACATCACATTTAAAATTTTACTCAAACTTTGATCTTTTAAAACTAACCAAGTGATTTTTTTCTCCCTATAATCGAACTTTAACCACAGCGCTGTCACATCACTATTCTTTATGATTAGTGCCCGATAAAGGCGACATATTATAAAACGCCCCCGTGGGGTCGTTCTGGAGAGCAGGTACCATCGACCTGTTTCATTATGAGGATGTATTGGTCTGATTGGCCGCTGCTCAAATCTTTTTACTGCAGAGCTGTGAGGTTGGGAGGTGGTGGGGGGGGGGGGGGGGGGGGGGGGGAGAGAGGGAGAGAGAGAGAGAGAAAGAGGGAGAGAGAGAGAGGACCAAATGATGAATTCCTGCAGGAGCCAATTATATTCAATCACACGCATACATTCACTCTACATTCATATAAAGTAGAGAAGAAGTAATGACAGAGACTCTAACAGCCTTGTAGCTACATTTTGTGAATATATGACATTAATTTGAGAGGCTAAAAACAAACTTGTGTTCCTTCCGTCTGTCCTTCCTCCCTCCCTCCTCTTTCTTTCCTTCCTCTATCCCCCTTTCTTCCTCCCTTCCTTCCTCCTTTCCTTCCTTCTTCCTTCCTCCCTCCTTTCCTCCCTTCCTTCTTTCCTCCCTCCCTCCTTCTCTCTTTCTTTCCTTCCTCCCTTTCTTTCTTTCCCCTGTCCTTCTTTCCTCCCTTCCTCTTTTCCTTTCTCCCTCCCTCCCTCCTTCCTTCCTCCCTTCTTTCCTTTCCTCCCTTCCTTCCTCCCTCCTTTCCTTCCGTCTTCCTTCCTCCCTTCCTTCCTCCCTCCTTTCATTTCTTCTTCCTTCCTCCCTCCTTTCCTCCCTTCCTTCCTCCTTTCTTTCCTTCTTCCTCCCTTCCTTCCTTCCTTCCTCTTCCTATCTCCCCCTGAAATATGAAATATAGCCTTTAAATGTTGTATTTGAGTCCTTTTTTTTTAACTAAAAGGGAACTTATCATGTATATTTCCAGGTCGAAATTTATATTATGAGGATTTACTGGAATATGAGGTGGAAAAGAAGAAAAGAAGGAACAGAGGAGATTAAAAAAATGGGAGATTATAGTAAAAGCTTAACATATATAAAAGGGAATAAAGATGTAGTGGAAGAAGAAAAAAGTGGATATGGAAAGGTGGAAGTAAGGGAGAATGTAAGAAAAGATGAGAGTAGAAAGAAAAGAAGGGAGTAGGAATGATAAGGGGGGAAAAGGCAGAAGTAAAAATAGGTGAGAAAGAAGGAAGGGATGGAAAGAGGAGGAGGAGACGGAGAAAAATACAATAAATAAGAAGAAAGAAAGCAGTGAGAGATGTGCAGCGCCCCCCGGTGGCTGCTGGGAGAACTCCAGCATCCTCAGTTAGACTCCGCCCACCTCCTCGCCATCTTCACACACACACACACACACACACACACACACACACACACACACACACACACACACACACACACACACACACAGCGTTTTCATTATAAACTTTAAGGCTCCACATCATTACACTGATGGAGTTAATACACAATATCCAGTTCCTCCCTCGCTCTCCTGATGAGAATGAATGAGTCTCTCGCCCCAAATGAGAAGGTAATGGAATATTGAATAAATGATGCTTCCTCCTCTCCACAGCCTCAGCTTCCTAGTGTGTGTGTGTGTGTGTGTGTGTGTGTGTGTGTGTGTGTGTGTGTGTGTGTGTGTGTGTTAAAGTTTTAAAGGAATCCTCTGCACTTTAAAAGCTCATTTTACTGTTTTATTCGCTCTTTTCCCATTAAGGCCCCCCATACTATGCTCCTGCAAGTTTAGAGGTTAATTCCACCCAAACATTACTTTCAGTCGTGCAATTCAACTTTGGTTGCTAAGATGTGCAAAGATATGTTTGTGTAATTAGCATAATTAACTAATTATCAGGTAAAATAAAGATGGAAGCTCTTTGCTGTTGTAGATCTCTACCAGATATTTGAACGGAGAGAGAGAAGACATGAGATGTAGTTTTCTTTTATATATTTTATTAATACACATTTTTCAAATCATTGTTTTATTTCACACACACAAGTAGAAAATAAGATGGAAGAGGAGACAGGAAGGAAAGATGGAAGGAAAGAAGGGAGGAAGGAAGAGTAGGACAGATGGAGGGAAGGAAGAACGGAAGAGAAAGAAGAGAAGACAAGAAGGAAGGAAGGTAGGAAAAGAAGTAAGGAAAGAAAAATGGAAGGAAGGATGGATGGATGGAGATGGAAGGAAGGAAGGAAGGAAGGAAGGAAGGAAGGAAGGAAGGAAGGAAGGAAGGAAGGAGGAGAAGGAACAGAAGACAGGAAGGAAAGATGAAAGGGAGGAAGAGATGGAAGGAAGGAAGGACGGACAGATGGATGGAAGGAAGGAAGGAAGGATGGAAGGAAGGAAGGAAGGAAAAGAAGACAGGAAGGAAAGATGGAAGAATGGGAAGAAGGACAGATGGAAGGAAGGAAGAAAGGAAGGTAAGACAAGAAGGAAGGAGAAGGAAGAGAAGACAGCAAGGAAAGGTGGAAGGAAGGAAGAAGGAGAAGACAGGAAGGACATGACAGGAAGGAAGGAAGGAAGGAAGGAAGAAAGGAAGGAAGGAAACGAAGACAGGCATCTGATGTGATGCACATCACTTTATTCTCCCGTTGGAAACGATCCTGGAGAAAAAAGAAACTAGAAGAGA
>NW_026910350.1:0-28024 GCF_963691925.1 Scomber scombrus | reverse complement strand
CCACCTTCTTATTTCTGTAGTTTTTCCTTTCACCTCCGTCCCTATTTTCCTCCTTTCTTGTTTCATCCCTCATTTCCTTCCTGTTATTCACTCCTTCCCTTTTATCCTTCCTTTCCCAACTTCCTTATAGCCTTCTTCCCCTTCTTTTCCTTCTTCCTGTTTTCCTCTATGTCATCCCCTCATTACTCCTTCATTTTTTCATTCCCACATTCCTGTTTTCCTCCTCATTTCTTCTCTTATTTCCCGCCTCCCTCTCTTCATCTTTCCCCTTTTCTTCTTCCGTTTCTTTCTTTCTTTGCTTCCACATCTGTTTCCCTTCTTCCTTCTAACCTGATCTATATTTTCTTTCATTCCCTTCTTCCCCCTTCTCCCTCACTTATTTTTCTTCTTCATGATTCCTCTCTTTCACATCGCTTCATTTCCTTCCTCTGCCTCGACTCATCCACTCATCTCTCCCTCGTTTTTTCATTCCCTCCATCATTCCCTGCCTCCTTTTCAAACCGGGATCCACTATTCTCTCCTTCCACTTCATCCTTTCTTTTCCTTTTTGTCCTCTTTTTTCTTTCCCCTTTCATTATTTTCATCTCTCTTGTGTTTCTCTCTACTTCACCTCCCCCACTCATCTTTCCTCCCATTTTCCCCTTTTTCCTCTCCATTAATTTCTTTCTCTTTTCTTCTTTTCCTGGTTTCACATCGCTTCATTTCCTTCCTCATCCACTCATCTCTTCGTTCCCTCCATCATTCCCTGCCTCCTTTAAAAACAGGGATCCACTATTCTCTCCTTCCACTTCATCCTTTCCTTCTTTCTACACCCTCATTTATTCTTTTTCCTTTCCTGTCCTTTCCTTTCCTTTTTGTCCTGTCCTTTCCTTTTTGTCCTTTCCTTTCCTTTCCTTTTTGTCCTTTCCTTTCCTTTCTGTCCTTTCCTTTCCTTTTTGGCCTTTCCTTTCCTTTCCTTTCCTTTTTGTCCTTTCCTTTCCTTTCCTTCTTGTCCTTTCATTTCCTTTCCTTTTTGTCCTTTCCTTTCCTTTCTGTCCTTTCCTTTCCTTTTTGGCCTTTCCTTTCCTTTCCTTTCCTTTCCTTTCCTTTCCTTTCCTTTCCTTCTTGTCCTTTCATTTCCTTTCCTTTTTGTCCTTTCCTTTCCTTTTTGTCTTCTCCTTTCCTTTACTTTCCTTTTTGTCCTCTCCTTTCCTTTCCTTTTTGTCCTTTCCTTTCCTTTTTGTCTTCTCCTTTCCTTTCCTTCTTGTCCTTTCATTTCCTTTCCTTTCCTTTCCTTCTCTTTCCCTTCTTCTCTCATCATGTCTTATCTCTCCTGGGTTTCTCTCTACTTCACCTCCTCCATTCATCTTTCCCTCATTTTCCCATTTTTCCCCTCCATTAATTTCTTTCCATTTTTTTTTCTTCTTACCATACCAGGGCTTCCTCTCATCATTATCTCTTCCTCCTTCTTTCTTTACCCTCCCACCCTTTTATTCCTCTCCTTCTCTTCCTTTTCCATATTCCTGTTCTTTATCACTTCCTGCCATCCTTCCTTTTACTTTTACACTCACTTCCTTCTTTCATGTTATTTATAGGCTATCTGCGCATCTCTTTCCTTCTCGTTGGTGTCTGCTTCTTATCTTTCTTACTCCCTTCATCTCCATTTATTCCTTTACCTCATCCCTTTCTTCCCTCTGGTATTATTTTACGTATTCTCCCTGTGCCTTTTCCCTTGTCTTTCCCTTCCATTTTCATTCTCCCTCACTTTTTTTCCTTCTTTTTTTGTTGTTGTCTGCAGCTGAGATCAATCAGGAACTTACGAAGCGTGCAGCGGGATAAATCAGCGATGTTTGGAGGCTTCATGTCGGTATACGGGAAAAGGAAGAGGGAGAAAGAGAGAGGGAGAGAGAGAGATAGATAGATAGAGAGAGAGAGAGAGGGAGAAAGAGAGAGAGAGAGAGAAAGAGAGAAGGAGAGAGAGAGAGATAGATAGATAGAGAGAGAGAGGGAGAGAGAGAGGGAGAGAGAGAGAAAGAGAGAAGGAGAGAGGGAGAGAGAGAGATAGAAAGAGAGAGAGAGAGAGGGAAAGAGAGAGGGAGAGAGAGAGGGAAAGAGAGAGGGAGAGAGAGAGATAGAAAGAGAAAGAGAGGGGGAGAGAGAGAGAGGGAAAGAGAGAGGGAGAGAGAGAGATAGAAAGAGAGAGAGAGAGAGAAAGAGAGGGAGAGAGAGAGAGATAGATAGAGAGAGAGAGAGAGAGAGAGAGGGAGAGAGAGCGGGAGAGAGAGAGGGAGAGAGAGAGAGGGAAAGAGAGAGGGAGAGAGAGTGAGAGAGATAGAAAGAGAGATAGATAGAGAGAGAGAGAGAGAGAGAGAGAGAGAGAGAGAGAGAGAGAGAGATGGAGAGAGAAGGAGAGAGAGAGAAAACTGCGAGGGGTTGAGGAGGAGTGAGGAGGAGGAAGAGGAGGAAAACGAGGGGCGGAGAGAGGAATGTGGCGGATGAAAAGAAAAACGCCTCGAGTGAGGAGAGTAAATAAAAACCAAGTCAAATTGGAGAAGAAAGATTAACGCTCTTTATAAACCATATAAGATAACATTCACACTTGAATCACACACCATCTGCCGCTGAGAAGTTATTTTGTTTATTCACGCCAGAGCAAGGAATTATGGGTATTACGGAGAAAAACAGGGTATTATGAAGACTAGCAGAGATATTACAGAGCCGGGGGGGGGGGGGGGGGGGGGGGGGGGGGACACACAGAGCTGCACAGGTTTCATACAGATCTAACCTTTCCCATGGTTGTTATTACGTACATGTATGTACAGTGAGCTGCTGCCAAGGTGAAATCCACAGAGTCAAATACTGCACTGTATCACACAGATTACACCGTTACATTACATACTGCATGCTTAGAAATGTCGTCGGGCATGAATGGAAGTTTGTAAAATGCCTGTAAAGCCTTCATATTGGTGGTTAACCCTGTAATGCCATGTGAATGATGAGCTCTGCATCATCAGTGTGATCAGAAACCTGATGTATAAGATCAGGTTCTTTCCTTCCTTCCTTCCTTCCTTCTGTCCTTTCCTCCCTCCATCCTTCTCTCTTACCTGCCTTCCTCTCTCTTTCCTCCCTTCCTTCCTTCTGTCCTTCTTTCCCTCCTTCCTTCCTTCCTCCCTCCCTCCCTCCTTCTCTATTTCTTTCCTCCCCCTACCTTCTTCCCTTCCTCTTTTCCTTTCTCCCTCCCTCCTTCCTTCTTTCCTTCTTCCCTCCTACCTTCCTTCCTTCCTCCCTCCTTTCCTTCCCTCCTTCCTTCCCTCCTTCTTCCTTCCTCCATTCCCTCCTTCTTCCTTCCTCCCTTCCTTCCTTCCTTCCTCCTCCCTCCTTCCTTTTTCCTCCCTTCCTTCCTTGACTCAAGGACAACAGGAGGGTTAAGTGTTAATTGATTATTTGTAGTACAAGACTCCACTTTCTTGTTTCCAGGGAGATGTGTGACCCTTGTGTGACATGACTATTGGGGTAATAAGTACGCAAATATGCAAATGTGTATGTTTGTAGCTATTTGCCATATAGGTGTTACATGTTTGACCAATCACAGATCATTTCTTTGTTCTTTCAGATACAATAATAGATTAAGTGTGTTATTTGCTTGTTGAGATGAGCTGATGTCACTTTGTGTGCATGCTGTCTCCTTTATTGCGCAATAATCATTGTTTAATATTCAACCCAGCAGTGTTTTGTGTAATATTATTATTATCATTATTTTTAAAACTCGTCTTAAAGTGCTATATAAATAAAGTTGAGTTGAGTTGATTTGAGTATTATTTCATATTTGTGTTTATTATGTTGTAGTTTATTTTATTACATTAATTCCTGTACTTATCAAATAAAACATATCATGTATAGAAGCTCATTTATCTGTACACCTGTCATCATGCATTATGTATCATCATCATACTTAATAAGTTTAGTAGGTGGTGATATGAACTTTACGCCGGACCTATAAGGGCTTTAAACAACATTGTATTCATATGTTTTTGTTTGTTTTAAAGAAAACAGGCTATGAAAAATAAACTGCCAAAAAAGTCTTATTTAATCCATTTCTACTGTAATTACTTGTCAGAAGGTCCAATAAACACTTCAGTGTCATAGAATTAGAGTTTTATGGCAATTATTTGATGGGTTAGGGGGTTTAACGGGTTAACTGATGTAACTACTGGGGGTCTAAATGTCTAAATATGACCCGTATACAGTGATAACATTAAACTGCTTCAGTCAGATTCATACAGCGGTTTCACTCTGAACACAGAAGTGGAGTTTCTCTCTGGACTGTCAGGCAGGTGATGTGGTGGTGGAGTTGTTGGAGGAGGTGACAGCAGCAGTTTAAAGCGCTGCGGAGGCTCTGATGTATTTTTCTATCAGGTCTATAACCCAACCAACCATCTGTTCTAAAAGTGTTCCTCTGGGAGACCGCAGCGGGCCATTAAGACCACAACTACCACCAACCTTAAAAGCTTCTTCACAAGAGCTGTCAACCCTCCCTCCCAACACACACACACACATGCAAACACACACACACACACACACACACACACACATGCAAACAAACACAGACACACACACACACGCGCACACACACAAACACACACACACACACACACACACACACACACACACGCAAACACACACAGACACACAAGGGACTCCTCCTCACCAGTGAAACTGAATGTGAACTCTTATTGTAAATCCCAATACTTCCAACAAGTGCTGCAAGTGCAAATTCTACAACAGCCTGTTTACACAGTGACTCTACTTCATGTGCTGCTACCATAGACTGTATATAAGAAATGGACGTAACATCCGTGACGTCACCCATTGGTTTGTGGACTGCTGCTCGGAGGCCAATAGTATCGGATCTGAGCAGCACCATCTGGAAAATTTCAGGTGCATGCTGGGAAAAATAAAAACAGGGATTCTACTTATATGGGCATCAGGAGGAGCATGAGGCGCCCTCCTGAACCTGTGAACCAATCAACCTGTCAATCACGACGTAGCCACGCCCTAATGCATACCCTGCTTTATCGTCCAATATAAAATCAGGGAGGCCAAAATGTCCCAAATGAACATCATACTGCATTGAAGAAGGCTTTAAACTAGCGATTGAGACCATAAACACATTTTGAAAACGTTTACTGAGGTTAGAAATCAAGTGAGAAGTTGGTGAATTCTCCATTGACTTGTATAGAGACGGAAGTCCTTTTGACACCAAAACGGTCGCCCCCTGGTGGCCTTTTGATAGAATGCAGTTTTAAGTTACTTCCCCGTTGGCCTCATTTCAGAGGACCGGAACTCCCCGCCTGGTCAGGATGCAATCAGGCTCAGTGTGACCGTCTGCTCTGGATCATGTGCCATCACATTTTACTGCAGTTTCAGCTTGAATGCAAACAGGCAACCAAGAGGCAAAATATTTGATGCTTTATCTGGACATGAAGAGACGACTATTCTGTAAATCACAATAACTAAAATACTGTGATTGCATCTACATTTTATATTCGATTAACCTTCATGTCGTCCTCCCGGGTCAAATTGACCCCGTCTGTTTTGACTGTTCCTTCTTTCCTCCCTTCCTTCCGTCTGTCCTTCCTCCCTCCCTCCTTCTCTTTCTTTCCTTCCTCTCTCTTTCCACCCTCCATCCCCCTTTCTTCTTTCCTTCTGTCCTTCCTTCATCCCTCCTTCATTCTTTAATTCCCTACTTCCTTCCTTCCTTCCTTTCCTTCCTCCTTCACTCCTTCTCTCTTTCTTTCCTCCCCCTACCTTCTTTCCTCTGTCCTTCTTTCCTTCCTTCCTCATTCCTCTTTTCCTTTCTCCCTCCTACCTTCCTTCCTTCTTTCCTCCCTCCCTCCTCCTTTCCTTCCTTTTTCCTCCCTTCCTTCCTTCTTCCTCCTTCCTCCTTTCTTTCCTTCTTCCTCCCATCCTCCCTTGACTCGAGGACAACAGGAGGGTTAATATATGTTGAAATACTCAGAAGAAATCTATTGTTTCCTGCATAGCAAATCACAGTCTGATAGTTTATACATCACACTTTTTCAGGTGGCCATGAATGAAATGAACACTACCCATCAAGCACATACTGTAGCACCTTTCACTCCTGAACCGTAACCTCGGTAGCTCAGCTGAAGATAACGACCCATCATAATGTGTCAGTGATTGTAGAGAGAGGAAGATGATATCTGAAGGCTGGTGTGGGACATGAGGGGCAAAGCAAGCTATAGAGAACCTGCACTCATGATACAGTGTGAATGAAAGGAAATGTTATCTAAAAGTTCAGAGACTGAGCATCAGTTGCATCATGTGTACTGCTGCCTTTGTGTTATGGATGCGTCAACAAAGCTGTATTTCTCTCCTGGAGACAAAGCAGAGCAGCTAAATTAAGACTGTATGTGCACAGGAACACTGTGTCTAAGCAATGCAAACACAGCATCCGAAGCTGATTGTCTAACTAACACGATGAAAGACTGCAAGAAAAACTGCAAATGTCAGACTGCGTGCACAAGTCTATAATGATCATGAATGAGAGCTAAAGGGTAAATATGTTGCTTTGTGATAACTTAGTTCATCAGTGGTGCTGCTGACACTCCCACTGTATCCTGCATATCCAGCCCTTTAACCCTCCTGTTGTCCTCGAGTCAAGGAAGGAAGGAAGGAAGAAGGAAGGAAGGAAAGATGGAAGAATGGAAAGAAGGAAGGAAGGAGGGAAAGAAGGAAGAAGGAAGGAAGGAAGGAAAGATGGATGAATGGAAAGAAGGAAGGAAGGAAGGAAGGAAGGAAGGAAGGAAGGAAGGAAAGATGGAAGGATGGAAGGAAGGAAGGAAGGAAAGATGGAAGGAATGATGGAAGGGAGGAAGAAGGAAGGAAAGGAGGAAGGAAGGAAGGAAAGATGGAAGGATGGAAAGAAGGAAGGAAGGAGGGAAAGAAGGAAGGAAGGAAATATGGAAGGAAGGAAGGAAGGAAGGAAGGAAGGAAGGAAGGAAGGAAGGAAGGAAGGAAGGAAGGAAGGAAGGAAGGAAGGAAGGAAGGAAGGAAGGAAGGAAAGATGGAAGGAAGGAAGGAAAGATGGAAGGAAGGTAGGGGGAAGAAAGAAAGAGAGAATGAGGGAGGGAAGAAGGAAGGAAGACAGAAAGAAGAAGGGAGGAAGGAAAGGAAGGAGGGAGGGAGGAAGGGGGATGGAGGAAGGAAAGAAGGAAAGAAAGAGAGAAGGAGGGAGGGAGGAAGGACAGACGGAAGGAAGGAAGGGTCAAAACAGACGGGGTCAATTTGACCCGGGAGGATGACACGAAGGTTAAATATAAAAAATAAGCTGCTTTTCTCTGTTTTATAATATTGTAAAGTCTATATATAGATTTGGGCTCTTGGCTGGAAAACAAGGCTTTTAAAAGACGTCATCATGAATTCTGAGATTTGTGATGCTTTTTTTTTTTAACTATTACTTGACATTTAATAAACTAATTGACAATGAAAAGAAGAAAACAAAACTAGTCACAACCTCTTTTCAATGAATCATAAATGCTCTTTCAGATCGGGGCAACTTTGAACTTCAGTGGGTGACCTAGTTTATTTGGACTTTATTTTCCTGTCATTAGTGATATCTTTCTTCAGCAGACACTTTGTGACGCGCTGGGAGAAAAAGAGCAATTATAGCAATTTAGCTACCAGTGGAACACTCCCCCCCCCAATCCCCCCTCCTCATTGTTTGCAGCCCTTCATTAAATCCAATGACTTCCATTAGCTGCAAGCCAGATTCACACATAAAATGTCACTTTGTCTTCTAAAATAAGAAACCTCCTGCAAGCCGCTGTTGAAGAACACTCATCCTCATGCATTTACTGATAAAACATGAATTTCTATCTAAGCAAACCACAAGAGTATCTGAAAGTAAGTCGATTCAGGTCCTGACTTTCTACCCACTCTTTCGTCTGCCACTCCGTCCCAGATCTTTCTCCGTCCTTCTTTTTCTATTTTAACCTTTACTTTCTCCTTTTCCACCTCCACTTTTCCTCTCTCCATCTGTTCCTATCTCTTTCCGTTCTCTCTCTTTGCAGTAATCCTTTCTTATTAATTTTGGTGGTTAGGAGGAGAAAGAAAGGAGGATGATGAAGGTGAATGTTGGGGCTCACAACAGGACAGTGAGATTGCACATTATTATGAAATATATTTAGCTGTCCTCTGTCTCATTACAGCAGGTCAAAGAGAGCTGGAGGAGGTTCTGGGCAGAACAGAGCAGAACGAGCCAGTGGACACATTTAACAAGAAAGAGGGGCGGAGGGGGGCGGAGGAGGGGCGGACGAGGGGCCTGCAGCGCTAACAGATGATTAAAATTTTCCTCCTTCTCAAATGAAAAGAAAAAAAAATTGAACTTCAGTCAAAAGAGCTTCATTTCTTAATGAGGACAGCGTGTTTTTGAAAAGATGAGGTGTTTATTTGAATGATTATATTTCTGATATGAGGAGTGACTGATACCTTTTGATGAAGTTATATGATTGAGCCACATCATACTTAACCCTCCTGTTGTCCTCGAGTCGAGGTAGGAAGGGAGGAAGAAGGAAGGAAAGGAGGGAGGAAGGGAGTAAGGAGGAAGGAAAGGAGGGAGGAAGGAAAGAGGGAAGGAAGGAGGGAGGAAGGAAGGGAGGAAACGTAAGAAGGAAGGGAGGAAGGAAAGGAAGTAGGGAAGGACAGATGAAAGAAGTAGGGAGGAAGGTAGGGGGAGGAAAGAAAGAGAGAAGGAGGGAGGGAGGAAAGAAGGAAGGAAGGAAGAAAGGAAGGAAAAAAGGAAAGAAGAAAGGAATGAAAGAGGGAAGGAAAGAAGGAGGGAGGGAGGGATGAAAGGAGAGAAGGATGGAAGAAAGGGGGATGGAGGAAGGACAGAAGGAAGGGAGGATAGAGAGAGGAAGGAAAGAAAGAGAGAAGGAAGGAAGGAAGGAAGGAAGGAAGGAAGGAAGGAAGGAAGAAAGGAAGGAAGGAAGGAACATAAAACAGACGGGCTAAATTTGACCCGGGAGGACGACACAAAGGTAAAAAAAAAAAAAATCAACCTGTCAATCACGACGTAGCCACGCCCTAATGCATACCCTGCTTTATCGTCAAATATAAAATCAGGGAGGCCAAAATGTCCCAAATGAACATCATACTGCATTGAAGAAGGCTTTAAACTAGCGATTGAGACCATAAACACATTTTGAAAACGTTTACTGAGGTTAGAAATCAAGTGAGAGGTTGGTGAATTCTCCATTGACTTGTATAGAGACGGAAGTCCTTTTGACACCAAAACGGTCGCCCCCTGGTGGCCTTTTGATAGAATGCAGTTTTAAGTTACTTCCGCGTTGGCCTCATTTCAGAGGACTGAAACTCCCCGACTAGTTTCGACCCTCTGAAAGGCTTACACTTGATACCGCTGTGATACAACAATAGTACTGGCAGAAATATTCTCAAAACCTTAACTCAGATTTTGATTTGTATTTCATAAACAACGTACCACTTTGTTTCATGACACAAAGTTAGTTACAAATCAAAGAGAAGTTATTGAGACTTGATGATTTGACTTGTTGCATGCATTGTTTCATCCATGAATGTATGAAATGAGAAGCCCATCTTATTCAAACAGCAACCGTAATGAACACTTCCCCATTAATAATTTACTCTCTGGATGCATACACTGAAAATGTTTCTGTGTTTTTGGCCTTTGAGCGCAAACAAAAAAAGACTTCCTGCTAAATCCCTGCAAAGAAGAACAGCATGAAAACAACTTGCTTGACCCAGAGTCTTTCAGTACGAAGAGAGATGCTCGGATACATTTATTTCTCTTATTTAGAGCTCAGCTGTGTGTCTGGGGGTTTGGTTTCAGCTTCAAATCTCTGCATGAGGGCTAAAAGAATGAATCCCCAAAACACAATAGATTTAAGCAATTCAACTGCACACAAAATCCTCAGTTTCACTCTGTCTTAGTCATGATTTAACTTTTGTCTGTCAGATATTTATTTTCTCTAGTGAAAATAAAGGAATAACTGATACTCTACCACTATAATACCACTACACCAATGTGATTTTTCCTTTTATTTACTTGTGGTGTATCCCTCCCCCCTTCAATCAGTGCCTGTTATAATGATAATGAGAGAGCCATATGGCAGACACAAACACAAATGAGGTCAGCGCTCGGGCAAATGACAAGCAGCAACGAACCCCCCCCCCCCAATAAAACATCCTAACGATTACAATGCATCATGAAGGTGGGTTGACTCATGTATATTTTCCTGTGTGCATTAATCAGCGTCTCTGCCGCCTGTTTAAGTCAAAGCTGAGCCAAACTCTGAAGTGACTCAGCAGGCAGGCTTTACAGGAGGATCAGTGGGGATTGATCCTAACATAAAAATAGCCGGTCCACCTTAAAGGTTAGTCCACCTTTAATCAGCCTAGCACATTTGGTTGCCCCTGCCTTGCCTTGCCTATAACTTTGGGACTAACCTCTTTCACTTTGACAGTGAAAAAACATGAGACATTTCTTGGTATGGAGAAGCTGCAGCATTTCTTATGTTTTAATGGTGTGAGCTTATTTAATAAAATGCTAGTTTAAACTAGTAAGTAGAAGAAGAACTTTATGCTCAGACTTAGTGATGCATTTACAAATAGCTGTAGTCTGCAACAGGATACCAGACACATACAAGGATGAATTTTAATCCACTTGTGACTTTGTATTGACTTTAAATTGTCTGGATTGAAGTGCAGTTACACAACCTCTCAATTTCATTTTGTTTTTGTCTGCTTCTTTAGTTTGCTTTGTTTATAGACACATGGTTTATTACTTTTTATTTGCAGTGGGCTAAAGATGATTTTGCTTTGACCTAGTGCATCTGTGCCTTAAACACTGATCAGGTATGTTGTTGATTTTTAAATATGCAGCCTATAACGTCAGTGGAGAGAGTAGACAGGAGTCCAGGATGTCTTGCATTGAAAAGGTTTTATTTATTTGATCAAGGAGAATTTAATGAATAATCACGTTATGTTAAGTACACGTGATGCTCCCTTCAATTCTGAAGTTTCTGTCCTCAGGGGAGTCTTTAAACCACACGGTAATGCCATAGTAGAGCCATGGTCAAATATGGGCAGATGCAACACATTAACAGCATATTGAATTTAGTCTATTGATCTACAGATAAAAACAGTACCTAGATGTAACTAAGGGCCTTTGTCCTCCATCCCACAGGGTTCAATATATCCACCTCTGACTACAGTTACCTCTACTCCGTTCAGAGACAGACAGGAAAACACACATCTGACCTCGGCTGCTACAGCAACACTATCAGGGTGCCTCCTGTTTTCCCCAAAAGGAGCAGAATCACTGCTTACTACTATCTCAAAGTGGAGACAGTGTCTCACAGTCAAGATTTGGTGCGGCCTCGCGATGACCGCAAAGCCTAGTTTGACCCAGTACACGCCAATGATTGAGGTACATAATGGAAAATGCTAGCCAGAGAATGTCTTTGCTTTCTAATGTGGCCTTTTTATACGTAAGCGCTCATCTACCCATCTGGCCACGCTGCGTCCTTTTAATTAAGCAGATTTTTATTTGTTCTTAAACTAATAAATTGTATTGTTTTAATAGACTTTGCCTGATGTGCTGATTGGCAGAGTGCTCCCCAGAGCGGAGGCCAACGCGGAAGTAACTTAAAACTGCATTCTATCAAAAGGCCACCAGGGGGCGACCGTTTTGGTGTCAAAAGGACTTATGTCTCTATACTAGTCAATGGAGAATTTACCAACTTCTTCAAAGCATTCAGTGATGCCTCCTGCCTGTATTGAAGTATCTGAACACGTAGTTTCTTCAAGTTGTTCCTGAGTTTGGTAGCCTATCTGTCTGTGTAAGGCAAAGACAGACCACAAGTCTTAAAAAAGTTGCAATAGAGCTGATTTAGCAAGAATCGTATCATAAGCCACCCTCGATACTTTCCTACCTCCTTCTCTTTCCTGTTTACAATATAGAGATGACTGTGAAAGTCACCTTAGAGTAAATTCAGCTGTCAGTGTTGAAGGAACGGCATCATGGCTGTCAGTAATGCTTCCATGCTAGATGTTATGACTACATTAGCACTAACTGCACTCGCCTTCTCTCACACACAGATGGTCCATTACGTATTGGTGGTGGTGGTGGTAAGGGGGGGGTGGGGATAAAGACAGAGAGCACATTACACTCCTACTGCCTATAGGACGCACAGTGCCTGTCAGTGACATATAACTGCCTTTGAAAAACAAACAATGCCAGCCGTGATCTTTGCAAACAGCTTTGCCAGGGCTCTTGAACGCGCCTCATTTGTCAAGGACGGTGCCAGCTGCAGATGCCCGGAGCAGAGAGGGGGGGGGGGCACCTTCCCTCCGCCACGCTTACAATCTAATCTGGCTTTGAGACCGCTGGCACCTGGATTTATGTCAGCCATGAAACAAGGCTGGGGGAGATGTCCTCGAACCCTGCAGCCAGCCAGGTGTGAGGTACACAAACACACACACACACACACACACATAACCTGCCAATGAGCATGTATTCAAGGAGCTATTTTTCTCTTGGAAGACAGGTGCGCTCCCAGTAAAGATCATGACAACTTATCAACTGAGATAGTTCACGCCAAAATAGAGGTTTTCCCAGGTGCCCTTGGTGCTGAAGGACCAACCAGGATCTAGTTGAACCTATCCAATCTACAATAAATGAGTGTTATATCAAAAAACTTCTTAAACACACAGCTCCACATCCAATATGTTTGTTTTTTTGGGTCCATGTGGTTTAGTCAAATTTAAAGGGTTAAAATGTGAAAATAAACGTATGAATAACTTGCACACATTCTTTTTTTGTGGACCCAGCATCAAATTTCTGCTTTTAATCCATTTAGAGAGAATATATTAGAGGATTATGGCAAAAATGTCTAAGTGGTGTAACCATAAAAACTTTGTACCAGATAATTCAACTTGCTTAAAAACAGTAAATTGTCAATAAAACACCATATCAACTAGTTTGGCATGATCTTACATTATAACTTTATATTAAATAAAGGTAATGGAATACAATTGTTCTAAATATTACATTTACTCTGGGAAAGCATGTCAATCTCTCATTTGATTTTTATATACACAGGCTCAGACTGTGCACATAAATATTTTCTATCACAGTTGCTCATCTTTTGTACAGATGGATGACTGAAGGATGTTTTCAATGGCCTCCTTAACCTTTGTGTTGTCCTCCCGGGTCAAATTGACCCTGTCTGTTTTGACTGTTCCTTCTTTCCTCCCTCCCTTCCTTCCTTCCTTCCTTCCTTCTGTCTGTTCTTCCTCCCTCCCTCCTTCTCTCCTTCTTTCCTTCCTCCATTTTCCTTTCTTCCTTCCTTCTGTCCTTCCTCCCTCCTTTCCTTCCTTGCTTCTTTCCTTTCCCCTTTCTCTCTCTTTCCTCCTTCCCTTCCTCCCTCTTTCCTTCTTTCCTCCGTCCTTCCTCCCTTCCTTCTTTCCTTTTCTCTCTTCCTTCCTCCGTCCTTTCCTTTCCTTCCTCCCTTCTTCCTTCTTCCTCCTTTCCATCCTTCCTTCTTCCTCCCTTCCTTCCTTGACTCGAGGACAACAGGAGGGTTAAAAAGTTCAACGCTTTGACATTTTGTAAACAGAAATTTAAGCTTCGACTATATTGTACCAACACTGTAAAAGGTCAAGAATGAACATCCATGCTCCAACAATGATGCGACCACAGTTTTCGTCCTTGTGTTACTACTGTTCAACATATATAGTAAACCTCCCAAAACTCACATGGATTACAACTGCATTTTTACAAGTGTCTGCTCAGTTTATTGGTTTGCTTGAAACCCTGTGCAGTGGAGATGAACAGTTATATACCCCACACACGGACAGACACACAGACACACACACACACACACACACACAGGTCAACAGCACTTGCAGTCACTGGGGTTTAATGGATTCTTCATCATCTCCTTAACGTGGTCAGCTGACAGGAATCCAATGGTCGCTCGCACACTAGCAGCATTTCCCATTCACTCCAGATAAAACCATGAAATGTTGGCTGCCTCTGTCTTTCCTTAAATAAATTCTCTGCCGTGACGTCCCCCCTACGCAGTAACTCTGGAGTGTCTTTTATGGTCCTATTACGGCTTAACAGTGTCCACTCTGCAGGAAGGAGAGCTGGAAATAAAAGTCTGAGTCTGAAGCTGTCGAGGTGGATAAATGACCCGAGGCTGGGAAGAGGTTTGATGGAACCTTAAAGATGAAGATCACCCCGGTTGTTTCATGAGAAAATATTTATTTTTTCAAGTGCTGAGCTGTTAGTAGAAGTTTACCACAGAGCGATACGTTTAATGTATGCTTGTTTCATGGTGAAACTCAAACAGGCCAAACCCAAACAGTTAAAACACCTCATCACTGCACAATTCTCCTTCGATATAAAACTTATGATTTAATATTACCGTAGACGTTGTAATATAACGCTGTCATCTTTGCTATGCTAAAAATAGTTTTTTTATGAAATGGAAAATTATACAAAACTTTCCGTCTTGACACAGGAGAGTGGTTTACTGCATAAAGTTTTAAAAAATATGTCCCTGCAGTGACTAAAGTTTGAAACTTGTAGCCTTGGAGCTGCCAGACATAACTTATTATGGATCCCCGAGTCATAAGAAACATTTCTTAGTATTGAAAAATAAAATATTACAAAGATGTTTTACGATACTTCCTGGTGCCGTTATTTTTTAACTGCTCACAGTGAGCATGTAAATCATCAGCCCACTCAATAATTATATATTAATTTCAACACGTCCCCATAATAAAATGACCACATGTGTCAATTGTATCATACACTGCAGAACGACATAGGCATACAAATGACATTATCAGGGTTAGGGTGAGATTAGAATTTGGGTTAAAATGATCAATTGAAAACATGGTGAGGGTTAAAGTTAATACCTCCTTTAAGTCAGGCAACCTTCATCGTCATGGCAACGGTAAATACCATGACAATTGTAAGGAACTATCCCGATTGGCAGTTAGAAATGGGAAGTAAACAGCAGTCTCCTGCATCCAAGTATCTATCTATCTATCTATAGTATCTATCTATCTATCTATCTATCTATCTATCTATCTATCTATCTATCTATCTATCTATCTATCTATCTATCTATCTATCTATCTATCTATCTATCCATCTATCCATCTATCTATCTATCTATCTATCTATCTATCTATCTATCTATCTATCTATCTATCTATCTATCTATCTATCTATCTATCTACCATCCATCCATCCATCCATCCATCCATCCATCCATCCATCTATCTATCTATCTATCTATCTATCTATCTATCTATCTATCTATCTATCTATCTATCTATCTATCTATCTATCTATCTATCTATCTATCTATCTATCTATAGTATCTATCTATCTATCTATCTATCTATCTATCTATCTATCTATCTATCTATCTATCTATCTATCTATCTATCTATCTATCTATCTATCTATCTATCTATCTATCTATCTATCTATCTATCTATCTATCTATCCATCCATCTATCCATCCATCCATCCATCCATCCATCCATCCATCTATCTATCTATCTATCTACCATCCATCCATCCATCCATCCATCCATCCATCCATCCATCCATCCATCCATCCATCCATCCATCCATCCATCCATCTATCTATCTACCATCCATCCATCCATCCATCCATCCATCCATCCATCCATCCATCCATCCATCCATCCATCCATCCATCCATCCATCCATCCATCTATCTATCTATCTATCTATCTATCTATCTATCTATCTATCTATCTATCTACCATCCATCCATCCATCCATCCATCCATCCATCCATCCATCCATCCATCCATCCATCCATCCATCCATCCATCCATCTATCTATCTATCTATCTATCTATCTATCTATCTATCTATCTATCTATCTATCTATCTATCTATCTATCTATCTAGCCAACCACCCAACCTGCCATGCTGTGTTATTAATTCGTCCCTGTTTTGAAGAATTTGGTTGTCAATGGTTAAAATCATCAGTGGAGAAAGTGCTTAGGAGTCCAGGATGTCTTATGCTGAAAATGTTTATTGAAGCTTGGCCGAGGATGCATGATGCCACCATGATTCAGAGAAAACTGTCCACTGTGGATCATCTTTAAACCTTCACTGATAGTACCACGAATACTCTATGCAAATAAATGGTCATACTCAATGCATCTACAGTAATTGAATTAGCCTATTGGTTTGTTTATTATACAAACAAGGAGGGAGTCAGACAGTCATATCCTCTGACCGTCACCATTATCAAAGTGACTCCTGCTTTCCCTGAAACACCACACAGCTGCCTTCAACGTCTCAAGGAGAAAAACAGTATGTGTCTCTCTGCCAAGATGATAGTGCTGTTTTTACTGCAACGTCAAGGCCCATGCTTGACCCCAATTATGGAAAATTCCCAAACAGTCACCTTAAGCTTTGTGTCGTCCTCCTGGGTCAAATTGACAGTTTCTTCTTTCCTCCCTTCCTTCCTTTCGTCTGTCCTTCCGCCCTCCCTCCTGTCTTTCTTTCCTTCCTCTATCTTTCCTCCCATCCTTCTTTCCTCTTTCCTTCATTCCTTCCTTCCTTCCTTCTTTTCTTTCCTTCCTTCCTTCCTTCCTCCCTCATTTCCTTCCTTCCATCCATCCTTCCTTCCTCCCTCCCATCCTTCCTCCCTCCCTCCCTCCCTCCCTCCTTTCCTTCCTTCCTTCCTTCCATCCTTCCTTCCTTCCTCCCTCCCTCCTTTCTTTCCTTCCTTCCTTCCTCCCATCCTTCCTTCCTTGACTCAAGGACAACAGGAGAGTTAAACTGACGTCATCTGTACTGTAACTCGTGCCGGTCATAATCATTATGGCCACTAGATGGCGTCTGCCACTAAAACCTAACTATAGGGTGTTTTTACTGGCTGAATTTTCAACCTATACTATTGCTTTCTTTTGGAGGTCAGGTTGGTAAATGTAATAGTAACATTTGGATTTATAATTGGGTAAACTACAACAAATGGAACGACTGTAGAGGAGCCAGAGTTTCCTTATATTACCACTGGTAGTCAACGTGTGTTTATTTTTTATTGTTGTGAAGCAAACAAGCAGACAGAGCTGCCGTGTCAAAGGTCTGTTATTTTATTGATTATGATTCTAAGTCCAATCTTGGATGTAGAGTCTTGCACACTTGGTTATAATGACAGTTCAAGGGGTTTGGTTTCTATGGTTACTCAAGATATATGTTGTATTGTGTGAGTCCTCATTTCCTGCGATTTTCTATAATGGAGCTGGCAAGTGCAAAATTACCATGACCGACGGAGCCACAATGGACACATTTATGGGGAATTCATCAGGTTGAAGTATCCGCTCATGTGTTTATTCAGGTTGTTTGGTTTTTGCCATATTATTTAATTTGTATAAGTGTGTGTATATCTGTGCTTGTTGCCATTTTCATGTCATTACAGTTAATCGGTATAGCGAAGTAGGTAGCTAACTCTTTAGGAAAATGACGTCCTTATTCTTTATCAAACCTGCAAAACTGGGATTGCTGGGACCAAACCACTGAGCATTTTTATTCTTATTGAAGGAAATGCTTCAGTATATTAGAGTCCTTCAGTACCTTTTCAGTCTCACTATTGTCTTTTACAAAGCTCATACCACACATGCATTGAAACACACACAAAAAGCAAAGTTAAAATATGTTCCAGTGCAAAGTTAAGCCCAACTTTATTCCCACCCCTATGATAATGAAATATTTTAACGTTGAGCTGACAATGCTAACAGCTGAACTAACATCTCATAAGTCCCGCTTGCGAAGGGAATGTATTTTGCCCTGAGCTAAGACTCCCAGGTCAACCTTCTCTCAGGCTGCCTGCTAAACGGCAAATACCTTACCACTGGCTTAAGGCTGAAGTCAATATGGAAGTATACTAATATGAAAAGCCACCAACAGCCTTTACTGCCTCTAAAAACTCCAAATGACTCTATAAGCCTTGCTCAAATACTAAAATCAATATTTTTTTAAATGTGTCATTATGATTTCAATCTCTACATTCAGGCACTCAAAGTGTTTGAGTCTTGTTGTCTCATTAATACAATGTTTAGACTTATAGTAGCTTTGACGTCTGTCTGTTTTGACTGTTCTTTCTTTCTTTCTTTCCTTCCTTCCTTCCTTCCTTCCTTCCTTCCTTCCTTCCTTCCTTCCTTCCTTCCTTCCTTCCTTTCTTTCTTCCTTCCTTCCTTCCTCCCTCCCTCCTTCTCTCTCTCCTTCTCTCTTTCTTTCCTTCCTCTCTCTTTCCTCCCTTCCTTCTTCCTTTCTTCCTTCCTTCTTCCATCTGTCCTTCCTCCCTCCCTCTCTCCTTCTCTCTTTCTTTCATTCCTCTCTCTTTCCTCCCTTCCTTCTTTCCTTCCTCCTTCCTCCTTTCTTCCTTCCTTCTGTCCTTCCTTCCTCCCTCCCTCCTTCTTTCCTTACCTATTTGCTTCCTTCCTCCCTTCCTTCTTTCCTCTGTCCTTCCTTCCTCCCTTCCTTTCTCCCTCCCTTTCTCCCTCCCTCATTCCTTCTTTCCCCCTTTCTTCCTTTCCTTCCTCCCTTCTTTCCTCCCTCCCTCCTTCTCTCTTTCTTTCCTCCCCCCTACCTTCCTCCCTTCCATCCTTCCTTCCTCCCTCCTTTCCTTCCTCCTGTCCTTCCTTCCTCCCTTCTTTCCTTGACTCGAGGACAACAGGAGGGTTAAATTGTAATTCTCCTAGTTTTAGACAACATTTGACAAGTTTGGCCTCTCGTTTTAAGTGACAATTTCGGTGTCAATACCAAACTCAGGTAGCACAAGTATCAGAGAATTACCGAACCCTAGTTAGCAGCAGCATACATCCCTGGAGGATTGCTTTTGGGAGGCTCAATTCGTGGAAAAAAAGGCACTTTTCTCAGAGGTCTTATTTGGCTCAATTTAACCTCCTGGGTTCCAAATTGTCCTGTGAGCATCACATCTCCTCCTGATTTTCTACACTGAAAATAGCACATAATAGAAGAAAATGCATTAGAAGTCCTCACAAGCAATTCTGAGCAGAGGAAACTCTCCGGGGGGAGGGGGGCAAATATATTTCAACAGAGCCTTCATAACATCCGTGACAACCCTGGAGCCAAAAGGCTGATGCAAGGTTAGCTTCAGGCTACTGAGGGTCCGCAGGGCGCAGACAGCCACAGAATAATACCAGTTCCCTCTGAGCAGATGGGAGGAAAACATCAAAACACAAACAGACTTCCCCTTCATTACAAAACAACCGAGGCAGAGAGGGTCAGACCTCCTGGAGTGAGCGTGCAGAGGGCAGCTGATCTTTGACCCCTTTTTTGGATGTGACCCTGTAATCAAGAGTCTGGTGGAGGCTGCGAGAGAGCTTCACTGCAGCGGCTGAAGGTTGGAGCTGTTTTAATAATGACAAAGAATGAGTCAGAGACCGAAGGAAAGAAAGCTGAGGTCAAAAAGGTGGAGTTAAAATAATCCCCAACACTCAACTGAAGATGAAGACAGCGTGGAAGAGTTGTTAGGTTATGTTTTTTTGAACTTTCTAATTAATTTCCTGAAGTTTCGCTGTCTGTCTCTCTGAAGGATGAATGTTTTTATTATGTCTTTTTTTTTCTTCCTGCTGAGTTCTTGTTAGATTTAGCTTTTGCAGGTTGTGACCTCAATGATTGCACAAATTCCGGTTCTGGGCTGCAACTGCATCTGGTTTGACCCCAAGAGCTTATTAATTTACCCACAGCTTTCTCGCCACTTTAAGACAAGGCTTCAGAGTACAGAACGAACAAGGTGAAAGAAGACAAAACATATTAACAGGCTGACATCACTTGCCCCTGTATAACTAGCTTTGCAGAAATGTAATATGTGTTTAAGCTGCTGTCATCAGGCTTAAAGCATCTTACGCTCAGAGTTGGTTTAACAAATGCTTTATAATTCTCGAGGGGGAAATCAACAGTGAAACAATACAATACAAAAATGTTTCCCATTTAATGTCAGAGTTATTTGTCCTGAGTTCTCCTCCCCCTTCCACTCAAATAATCTGCTACAAAACAAGTTGAAATCAATGGTCAAAGCCCAATAAAATACATGCACTAGTATTAGAAAGGTGGATCCAATAGTCAATGCAGTGGGATAAAATGCAAGACTCAGCAGACCTGGTCTTTAACCTTTGTGTCGTCCTCCCAGATCAAATTGATCCCGTCTGTTTTGACTGTTCCTTCTTTCCTCCCTTCCTTCCTTCTGTATGTCCTTCCTACCTCCCTCCATCTCTCTTCCTTTCCTTCCTCTCTCTTTCCACCCTCCATCCCCCTTTCTTCCTTCCTTCTGTCCTTCTTTCCTCCCTCCCTCCTTCCTTCCCTTCCCTTCCTCCCTCCCTTCTTTCCTCTGTCCTTCTTGCCTTCCTTCCTCCCTTCCTCTTTTCCTTTCTCCCTCCTACCTTCCTTCCTTCTTTCCTCCCTCCCTCCTACCTTCCTTCTTCCTTATTTCCTCATTCCTTCCTTCTCTCTTTCTTTTCTCCCTTCCTTCTTTCCTTTCTCCATCCCCCTTTCTTCCTTCCTCCCTCCCTCCTTCTTTCTTTCCTTCCTTCTTTCCTTCTTCCTCCCTTCCTCCCTCCTCCCTTCCTTCCTTGACTCGAGGACAACAGGAATGTTAAAAATGCCGGGTTTGATTCTTGTGTGGGACGGCTCATGACTCTTCGAGTGACTCTTCTGACCAATCAGTGGCCGGCAGTCTGTTGACGTCACATTTAGTATCGGCTCGGCAGAGCAGATACTAAAAAAGTACCAGGTACCAGGTACTATCAGACTGTATATAAGAAATGGACGTAACATCCGTGACGTCACCCATTGGTTTGTGGACTGCTGTTCGGAGGCCAATAGTTTCGGATCTGAGCAGCGCCATCTTGAAAATTTCAAATGCATGCTGGGAAAAATAAAAACATGGATTCTACTTATATGGGCATCAGGAGGAGCATGAGGCGCCCTCCTGAACCTGTGAACCAATCAACCTGTCAATCACGACGTAGCCACGCCCTAATGCATACCCTGCTTTATCGTCACATATAAAATCAGGGAGGCCAAAATGTCCCAAATGAACATCATACTGCATTGAAGAAGGCTTTAAACTAGCGATTGAGACCATAAACACATTTAGAAAACGTTTACTGAGGTTAGAAATCAAGTGAGAAGTTGGTGAATTCTCCATTGACTTGTATAGAGACGGAAGTCCTTTTGACACCAAAACGGTCGCCCCCTGGTGGCCTTTTGATAGAATGCAGTTTTAAGTTACTTCCGCGTTGGCCTCATTTCAGAGGACCGGAACTCCCCGCCTGGGTACTATCCCTGATGGAAACGCAAAAAAAAACGAGTAAAGTCGAGTCGAGTTGAGTAGTGCTAGAACTGTATAGTGGAAAAGCTCCATTACATCCCTTATGGGGCTCAAACAGTCGGCCCGAAACCATGTGGGACCCACAAATTTGCTTAGTATCCATGTAGCTCATATTTAATGTGGTACCCACATGGACATGCTGGCTGGGTATCAATGTTCGTCTTCCCTGTCCCAGTCCCAGTACACTTTACATGAAGACAGTGCACATAACAAATAGATAACTGTGATCCCACTTTCAGCAGCTCATCCTCAGACTGGTCTCTGAAGGGGCCGACTGGGAGATGAAGACGAAGTTGCATCAGTCTCCCACATTTGACTACATTTTTAGTTGGACTGCTGCTGCGATATGACCAGATGTCGTCACCGTGGAGAATTGTAGATAAAGATTGCGTGCTTTGAAAGGCTGTTTGTTTTGGGGATTACATCTCTAGGCGAGTAATTTAACATAAAAATCACTCAAAGTGTAAAAGAACGGCAGAATGAAATCTCACCTCTCTGTGAGACTTTCACAGCATGAAGCTTTGATGTTTTCTCATCATTTCTTTTCTATGAATTATTTTGATCTCTTTTATCTCTTTCTCTTTCTCTCCTGTAGCTAAACGTGTTCTGAGGCTGTAAATGTGGTCAAATCTGAATATGAATTTATCATTGATCGTGTTTTTCACCAAAAGAGCTAAAGTGACTCTGATCTCAGACTGCTGCCAGAGAAAGAAAAGAGAAAAAAAAATCTCTCTGCAAGTAAAAGGCATCATGTTTGACAAGCCTTTATTTGAAAGTAGACCAAAAGGGAAAAAAAATTAAAATATATATTTCTTTTTTCTTTCACAATGTTTTTCTGTGATCATAGAGCCATCCTCGATTTGCCTCTGAAGAATATGAAAGAGGCCGAGTGCCATAATGTGGAGTGGTAATTACTTTGTGAGTGCATCAAAGCAGACTAGGCTGCTGATAACACGTATCGTTGTGGAGGAAGGAGGGAAGAGAAGGGAGGAGGGGGAGGAGGGGGAGGAGTGGCGATGACTCTCTTCCAATTACCTTTTTTTCTCTCTCCTCACCTTTCGTTTCCTCTCCTCCTCTCTACTCGCTTCTTCCCCCTACAGTTGGCTCCTTTTTTTAGCATCAGAAGCCGCCAAAATTCACTTTGAATGCGCCTAGGCTTTAGTCAAATGGGACATAATTGAGGGGAATGAAAGGAGTATGATTATAATTACAACCCAAAAAAAAAAAAAATCCAGCAGGTAATGTCATTATTTTTCTGTGTCCCTCGGTAAGTGTAGATCATTTTTAAAGTCCTCGTAATCATGAAGGTAATGTGAAGTGTTGGGTGTGTGTGTTTGAATGTGGGGGTGAGAGAAAGAAAAATGAACTGCAGAGCATAAAAAAAACCTAATCGGCGTCGAAAAATGATCTGCTTTCCAAAAACAAAAGAACTCACAACTACAACAAAAAAAGGAGTTTCTTTTTTAGTTTTTATGAATACATTTCCCTTCAACTTTGACAACCGCTGTTCAGTCCCCAACTCAGCCCAATTAGTTTCTCACCATTTGGTTTGAAATTACATCACTTTTTTCAGCTCGTCACGAGGCAAAAAAATAAATAAATCGCTGTTAGGGTGAGTAAACTAATTTACACTGGCTGATATATTCTGGAGGAGAAATAATAATCATATTGAATGTTTCTACAAAAATGAATCGCTAACATTTGCATAGTGTCTGTACTTCTGGCAGCTATTTAACGTTTGTGTCGTCCTCCCGGGTCAAATTGACCCCGTCTGTTTTGACTGTTCCTTCTTTCCTCCCTTCCTTCTTTCCTCTGTCCTTCTTTCCTTCCTTCTCCCTTCCTTCCTTCCCTACTTCCTTCCCTCCTTCCTTCTCCTTCCTCCCTTCCTCCTTTCCTTCCTTCTTTCCTCTGTCCTTTTTTCCTTCCTTCTCCCTTCCTTCCTTCCCTACATCCTTCCCTCCTTCCTTCTCCTTCCTCCCTTCCTCCTTTCCTTCCTTCTTCCTCCCCTCTTTCCTTCTTCCTTCCTTCCTCCCTTCCTTCCTTCCTTCCTTCCTTCCTTCCTTCCTTCCTTCCTCCTTTGCTTGCTTGCTTCCTTCCTTCCTTCCTTCCTTCCTTCCTTCCTTCCTTCCTTCCTCCCTCCCTCCCTAAATACTACACTTAATCTGGAGAATCATGGAGATCGGGAAACATTTACATTATTTTAAATGAAGTAATTATTAGTATAAATCCACTTAAATACACTGTAGGTGGATAAAATATGTAATATTTATCATTCTTTTGTGGTTACACCATTTGACATTTTCAGGAGCATTCAGTCTTACTTTTGGTAAAAAATGGTGTAAATATCATTTCAAATGATATAAAACCAACAAAAATACTAAATGTACATTTTAACAAACCTGATGCTGCTTTTAAACTATTTTTTAAGATATATTTTAAATTGCTCCTCACCCTTATTTGTCACTGACCCAAATACTCATTCTTTTTTTTTTGCCGGCACAAAAAGGGAAAATCGCTGTTTTGGTTAGATCTGCTTAGTCCAGCTCAGACCAGTAAGTAACCACAGGGGTGTAGTTATGTTCATTAAAACAAAAGAAAGAAAATGAAGTGTTGTATAAATCCCCTCCTGCTGATTCTCCCCAAAGCAGAGATGTTAACATCACTCTGATCCTGAGCATCAAGGTGACTCCAGCATTTCTCCCACTGGGCTCGCTGCCTGTTGAAGTTTAAATACATCTGGCCTTGTCCAATGCTTTTCTATATAAAGCTGAATACTGTATTTATCAGTACTGTCTGCCGCTCTGCAGTTTCTTCCTGAGCTCTGAGGGGAAAACAGCATGAGAGCAACGCATGAGTGAGCAGTGCTTATTTTTGGAAGTGAAGTTTTATTCGGGGGGGGGGGTTGGTGTGAGCGGGTGCAGCTGACAGGAAAATATGTTGAGGGAATATCAGCTGACCCAGTGACTTACAAACCTCTGCTACAGTAGCAGGATGCTGCCCTTCACCACATTATTTAGCTCACATCCACAACAGCAGCATAGAAGGGAAGATTTTTGGATTTTTTTTTGTCCCAGGCGGGGAGTTCCGGTCCTCTGAAATGAGGCCAACGCGGAAGTAACTTAAAACTGCATTCTATCAAAAGGCCACCAGGGGGCGACCGTTTTGGTGTCAAAAGGACTTCCGTCTCTATACAAGTCAATGGAGAATTCACCAACTTCTCACTTGATTTCTAACCTCAGTAAACGTTTTCAAAATGTGTTTATGGTCTCAATCGCTAGGTTAAAGCCTTCTTCAATGCAGTATGATGTTCATTTGGGACATTTTGGCCTCCCTGATTTTATATGTGACGATAAAGCAGGGTATGCATTAGGGCGTGGCTACGTCGTGATTGACAGGTTGATTGGTTCACAGGTTCAGGAGGGCGCCTCTTGCTCCTCCTGATGCCCATATAAGTAGAATCCATGTTTTTATTTTTCCCAGCATGCACCTGAAATTTTCAATACGCCGCTGCTCAGATCCGAAACTATTGGCCTCCGAGCAGCAGTCCACAAACCAATGGGTGACGTCACGGATGTTACGTCCATTTCTTATATACAGTCTATGGTTTCTCCTGACATCATTTTTCATTTTTCATTGAAATCACAACATGAATCAAATCAAGATGTTGAAAAGCAGTAAATCAGAATGAACTCATAAAGTATTTAACAGTATTTTTGCACTTAATCTCATATTTTATTGCATCTCTCTTGAGCATAATGTTATATTTCATTAGTTTAGTTTTTACTTCAAGTATATTACTTTTCGCTACGGGATATTTAGAGCAGGCGTTTCTCAGCGTGTGTGATCCTGTCTGTACAACACACACACACACGGGTGAAGCAGCAGCTGTTGGAGTGCAGGTCAGACCTGAGGATGAGCTGCTGTCTGTTCCCTCGTCCCTTTGACGTATGAAGGGACCGAGGAGGCTTATAAAGCTGCCACATGTCATTACCAAGCCCATCGTTCCTTCCCCCACCAATAAAATACATAATTATACCCTGCATATAACTTTAATTGGCCTAACTGAGGTCATTGGAAATCTATGATACCGTTATCATTGGCTTCATTATGGCTTCTACTGGCTATTTACAGTCCAGTCAGATACGCTGACTGGTTCCCCTGCAGACGCAGTAAATGAGAACACAAACACAGGGAATATGATGATAGGCTGGGTCAAATCATAGTTAAAATATATATTTTTTTTACGGTTTGTTTCAGCCCACTTTGGCAGCAGATGGTGGTTGTCACATGAGACGATGCGCTAAGAGCCTGAAACACACAGACAATCACAGAATTGTCACACTCAATTTAGTCTCTTTTTTTTTTTTTTAAACGTTTGCTCACATAGGCGTCGTATTCTAGCTAAGAGGCGGATTCTTTACCTTTGTGTCGTCCTCCTGGGTCAAATGGACCCCATCTGTTTTGTTCCTTCTGTCTGTCCTTCCTCCCTCCTTCTCTCTTTCTTTTATTCCTCTCTCTTTCCTACCTTCCTTCTTTCCTTCCTCATCCCCTTTTCTTCCTTCTTTCCTTCCTTCCTCCTTTCCTCTTTTCCTTTCTCCCTCCCTCCCTCCTTCCCTCTTTCCTCCCTCCCTCATTCCTTCTCTTTCTTTCCTCCCTCCTACCTTCCCCCTTCCTTCTTTCCTCTGTCCTTCCTTCCTTCCTCCCTTCCTTCCTCTTTTCCTTTCTCCCTCCCTCCCTCCTTCCTTCGTCCCTCCCTCCCTCCTACCTTCCTTCATTCCTTCTTTCCTCCGTCCGTCCTTCCTCCCTCCTTTCTTTCTTTCTTTCTTCCTCCCTTCCTTCCTCCTGTCCATTTTTTAAATGAAGTAATTCTTAGTATAAGTCCACTTACTCTGCTTTTAATCCATTTCAAGAGAATTAAAAAAAAAATATATATATTATTATTATGAGGTTAATTTTATTCTATTGTACTGTTTTTGTATCAGCACTGAATTTAAAGCATCTTACTGGCAGCTGTGTTGAAACTTTTAAAAATGAAGCAATACACTGATGTTCAGAGGCACAAAATAATACAAAATACACGCTCAGGTGCCACATATATAAACTTTTAGTTGAATAGAAACCCTTCTGGGAACTCAAAGGGGCCGTCTCTGTCTGCTGAGGCAGCGGTTGCCAAGGTGCTTGATTAGCCTCGTAGCCCTGAGTGGCCTCATCAAACGGCTGTGGAGATAAATGGGAGTAATTGGCAAATCATTGGCTCCCTCTCCCTCTGTGTTCCTCTGCTGCCGCTTCCTCCCTTCACTCCGACTCCCAGCGGCTTCAGTGTTGTCACCACAGCTGACTGAAGTGCCGTCAAAAACACTGAATCCATTTTTTTTACCCCTCTCTGTGGTTCTGCCATGTTTTAAATGTCACTTTCTGAGGGGCGAAACCGGCACATATGATTGGCTGCTGTTGTTGGACGGAGGTATTAAAAGAGGAAGCAGAACGGAAAACTTTGGCAGCAACATGAGAGTGATGTAACCTAACATTTATACTTCTTCTACTTCTTCTTTAACCTTCGTGTCGTCCTCCCGGGTCAAATTGACCCTGTCTGTTCCTTCTTTCCTCCCTTCCTTCCTTCCGTCTGTCCTTCCTCCCTCCTTCTCTCTTTCTTTCCTTCCTTTCTCTTTCCTCCCTTCCTTCTTTCCTTCCTCCATCGTCCTTTCTTCCTTCCTTCTGTCCTTCATTCCTCTCTCCCTCCCTCCCTCCTTCTTTCCTTCCTCCCTCCTTCCTCCCTCCTTCCTTCTTTCTTTCTTTCCTCTTTTCCTTTCTTCCTCCCTTCCTCTTTTCCTTTCTTCCTCCCTCCTACCTTCCTTCCTTCCTTCTTTCCTCAGTCCTTCCTTCTTTCCTTTCCTCCCTTCCTTCTTTCCCTCCTCCCTCCTTTCCTTCCTTCCTCCTTTCCTTCCTTCCTTTCCTCCCTTCCTTCTTTCCTTCCTTCTTCCTCCCTTCCGTCCTCCTGTCCTTCCTTCTTCCTCCCTTCCTTCCTCCTTTCCTTCCTTCTTCCTCCCTTCCTTCCTTCCTCCCTCCTTTCCTTCCTTCTTCCTACCTTCCTTCCTTCTTCCCTCCTTTCCTTCCTTCTTCCACCCTTCCTTCCTTCCTCCCTCCTTTCCTTCCTTCTTTCTCCCTTCCTTCCTTGACTCGAGGACAACAGGAGGGTTAAAATCTCTCCTAGTGTGTGACTATGAGAGTTCTTAGTGTTACAAATGACTGAAAAAGACCCTGAATGAGTATCAATAAGTTCCCTGGTATATGAGTCTCACCCACACTACCCAAATATCACTGCTGTTACTAAGCAACAGTCATGTTCTGAGCAAAAAATATACAATTAGCTCATTTCAGAGTTCAAATGTTACTGATGTCAGTGCTTAAAGTTCACTTTTAATACTTATAGCAGATGTATTCACACATATATGAGCTGGAAATATAACCGTTACTATGGGTTACTGATTTCAGTTGGTTTTTCATAATTAGTCTGGTGTTGTCTTTCAAGGGTCAAGAAAGTACTTTTTAACACTTGAGTC
>NW_026910349.1:23718-44396 GCF_963691925.1 Scomber scombrus | reverse complement strand
GGCCAATTTACACCATGCAAAAAAAAAAAACAAAAAAAAAAACATCTGAAAGTAAAGCGGCCTCGCCACCGTCATCATCGTGTTGTTATATCAGACTAAGAATAGCCTCCCTGCCCCCCCCCCCCCACCCCCTGCCCCCCCCTCCCCCTTTTAAAAGCATCCTGTGACTGTTTTATTTTGCACCGTATGTCCCATCGATGAGCGGTGGTTGAGACGTGAGTCACCGCTCTGAGAAGTGAAGCCAACTGTAGGCTGCCGATGCCTCATCTCCACTTTTATAGACCAGAAGGGTGGAGAGGGAGGAGAGAGGGAGGGAGGGGGGGAGGGAGGGAGGGAGGGGGGGAGGGAGGAGGGGGAGAGAGAGGGAGGGAGGGAGGGAGGGAGAGAGAGAGAGAGGGAGAGGAGAGAGAGAGGGAGGGAGGGGGGGGGAGAGAGGGAGGAAGGGAGGGAGGGAGGGGGAGGAGAGAGAGAGAAGGGGAGAGAGAGAGAGAGAGATGGAAGGAGAGAGAAAGAGAGGGAGGGAGGAAGGCAGGAAGGAAGAGAGAGAGAGAGGGGGGAGGGAAGAGAGAGGGAGAGAGAGAGAGGGATGAAGGAAGGAAGGAAGGAGAGAGAGAGAGTGAGGGAGGGAGGGAAGGGGGAGGAGAGAGAGAGAGATGGAGAGAGAGAAAGAAGGAGAGAGAAAGAAGGAGAGAGAAGGAGAGAGAAGGAGGAGAGAGAGAGAGAGAGACTAAAAAGGATCTAAATATCATCATCAAATATCAGGGAGAGGAGGGAGGAAGAGGAGGGAGGAAGAGGAGGAGGAGGAGGGAGGAGAATATGTTTGACTCCAATCTGCCTTCTGATCAGATTCTTATTTTTTTTCCCACCGGTTAAAAACTCAAAGCTGTTATCAGATTTAAATAAACGTTGGATTTCCAGGAAGGGAGGAAGAGGAAGAGGAAGAGGAGGAAGGGAACTCTGATCTGCTGTGATTGTGATTCCTCAACGACTCTCTAAAGGTTGAGTTGAGCTCTTTATGGATTATATGAGCTTCAGAGTTTCATTCAGAATGTAAACATGTATATATGAGGTTATATATTCATGCATTCATGTAAAGGTCAGTGATACATAATTTAACTATATGTTAAAACAGGTTTTTAAAATCAGCATCCTCCCTCCCTCCTTCCTTCCATCCTTCCTCCCTTCCTTCTTTCCTTTCCTCCCTTCCCTTCCTTCCTCCCTTCCTTCCTTCCTCCCTCTTTTTCTTCCATCATTCCCTTCCTTCCTTCCCTTCACTTCCATCTTTCCTTCCTTCCATCTTTCCTTCCTTCCATCTTTCCTTCCTTCCATCCTTCCATTTTTCCTTCCTTTCTTCCTTTCCTCCCTTCCTCCCTCATTTTCTTCCTTCCTTCCCTCCCTCCTTCCTTCCTTCCATCTTTCCTTCCTTCCTTGACTCGAGGACAACAGGTTTAGTCAAATGTGACTCTGAACTGTGTTTAAGGGTTAAAAGTCTGCAGTGAGGTTTTTATATTTTGGGTTCATTTCAGGTCACAAGTTACTCAGCACTTTAAAGATTATATAAGATTAAAGATGGAAGGAAGAAAAAGAAAGGAAGAGAAAAACTGGTGTTAAAAGAGGAGTTTCAGGATTTCCTTCAATAAAAAACACGTCAAACTGACCCAGAGATGTTTCTCTGTCTGCTTCAGCCAGCGAGGTGGGACCTTAAACACATCGTCACAGCAGCAGCAGCTTCCCTCTCTTCCTCTCTTCCCTTCTTCTCTCCTTCTTCCCTTCTTCTCCTTCTTCTTCTCCTCTCTCCTTCTTCCCTTCTTCTCTCCCTCTTCCCTTCTTCTCTCCTTCTTCTCCTCTCTCCTTCTTCCCTTCTTCCCTTCCTCTCTCCTTCTTCCCTTCTTCTCCTTCTTCTCCTCTCTCCTTCCTCTCTCCTTCTTCCCTTCTTCTCCTCTCTCCTTCTTCCCTTCATCTCCTTCTTCTCCTCTCTCCTTCTTCCCTTCTTCTCTCCTTCTTCTCCTCTCTCCTTCTTCCCTTCTTCTCTCCTTCTTCCCTTCTTCTCCTTCTTCTTCTCCTCTCTCCTTCTCCCCTTCTTCTCCTTCTTCTCCTCTCTCCTTCTTCCCTTCTTTTCTCCTTCTTCCCTTCTTCTCCTTCTTCTTCTCTCTCCTTCTTCCCTTCTTCTCCTTTTTCTCCTCTCTCCTTCTTCCCTTCATTCTCCTCTCCTTCTTCCCTTCTTCTCTCCTTCCTCTCTCCTTCTTCCCCTTCTTCTCCTCTCCTTCTTCTCTTCTTCTCTCCTCCTCTCCCCCTCTCCTCCTCTCCTCCTCTCTTCCCCCTTCCTCTCTCCTTCTTCCCTTCTTCTTCTGGAGGTAATTTAAAGCTCTTAAGCCTTGAAGCACACCTTTATACTGGAGACTGAAGAGTCTTTGAGAGAAGAGCTCTGCTGCTGGTGTTGACTCTCTGATACACACACACACACACACACACACACACACACAGGAAACCACACACACACACACACACACACACACACACACTGTTTACTTAACCCTTAAAGAGGTTACTGCACTCAGATCAATGTGTGCTGTAAAAAAAACAAGTGGAGCTGTGTTCATGGTAGAGGTAAATACTGAACAGCTGATTCAATGTGTGTGTGTGTGTGTGTGTGTGTGTGTGTGTGTGTGTGTGTGTGTGTGTGTGTGTGTGTGTGTGTGTGTGTGTGTGCGTGTGTGTGTCCGTGCGTGTGTGTGTCCTCTACTCCTCCTCATCATCATATAAAAAAAAGAAGAAGAAAAGACAAGCTGAGGTTATTTACTGCGACTGCCTGGGACACTAATCTGCTTTTTAATCCTTTTTTTTAAATATAAATTCCTCCCTGGTAAAAGTCTGCAGAGCGTTTTTTTGCCCTTTTCCAGCGAGCAGCAGCTTCATATTCACACGAGGAGCCACACTGAGTCACCATCACTATATTAAAATACAGCAGGGGCCCCCCCCGAGGGCCACACACACATACACACACACACACACACACACACACACACACACATACATACATCCTGCTATCTGATCCTAGGGGTTTAAATGCTGGTGATATGACACACACACACACACACACACACACACACACACACAGTCAGAAATTAAGAGCCTGGTGTAGAAAACAAACGCACACACACACACACACACACACACACACACACACACACACACACACACACACACACACACACACACACACACACACACACACACACACACACACACACACACACACACACACACACCTTCATCATCATCCTCCTCATCATCAGTGGAGGTTGTTCCTGCTGCTCAAAAGGGAAACTAACACATCTCTCTGTGTAGAGGATTAAAGACAGTTTGTCTACAAAACACAGCAGCTCTATCAACATGACGCCTGTTTACACACACACACACACACACACACACACACTGCAACACACACAGGCTGCAACACACACAGGCTGCTACACACACACACACTCACACACACGCCAACGTACAAGCATGTGTGCTCAGCTGCAGCTCTGACTGATTTGCGTCACTAAAGGCGGAACAGATACAGTAAGAACAGAAGCTGATATAGTAGAGAGAGAGTATTGATTTACGTCCCGTAGGAGTAGTAGTAGAAGAAGAGCTGGTCGCCCTGGGGACCAATCAAAACACTCCAAATTGACCAATTACTGCAGTACAGAGGCCTTTAATTCATTTAGGGGCCTTTGGGATAAAACAGCCAACAGCCAGGGGGGGGGGGTTACTTTAAAACAAATGATATTAAAATAGAATAAAAGCACAAATTAACACATGATAGGCTTTTAATAAACAATGAAGGGGGGAGAGAGGGAGGGGGGAGGGGGGGGGGGGGGTGCAACTCCTGCTGCACCCTGCAAATCATTCTCAGGAGAGCAGCCAGACATAAATTGAATCGCTACCAAGACCTCAAAGGTCAGACTGCAACCGCCAACACACACACACACACACACACACACACACACACACACACACACACACACACACACACACACACACACACACACACACACACACCTGTGTAGCCAAGCCAGACATTACACTGGGCCCCTCTCATAGAAACACACAAACACACACACACACACACACACACACACACACACACACAGTATAGAAACAGGGTTAAAAATAATAACACAGCATGATCAGGCCTCATGCATTCTATATAATAGTTCATATTAAGCTCTTAATAATAATAATAATAATTATTATTATATACACAGTAAACAGACTCTGGAGCACATGAAGTGATTTTCTCTCTTTTCTGTGACTTCAACTCAATAACTGCTCAGCTTTCTGTGGCCACTTCTTTATTTTCTTTCTGGAGACTTCATCCTCTCTTCTCCTCCTTTTTTCACACAGCAGCTTCTCTCTCTCTCTCTTTTTATTTTTATTTTACCCCCCCTCTCCTCCACCTCCTCCTCTCTCTCTCTCTCTCTCCTGTCTTGTCCCTCGGTCAAAGGAGACATACCCAGACCGCGGCAGGCTGTCAAACGTCTCCATGGCAAAGCGTACGTGAGAGGAATGAAGACGAGGTGGGCGAAAACATCCCCGGTACGCACGCACGCGCACGCACACACATGCACACACTCACTCCACCTCTGAAGAGGTTATTTAGGTTCTCACACACACACACACACACACACACACACACACAGGAATGTCTCTTTTTATTTTTCAATGCTTTTGCTCCTTAAATGCTCATATTAATGTGTGTGTTTGCGTGTGTGTGCGTGTGTGTTTGCGCGTGTGCATGTGAGCCGATGCACCAACTGTAACCAACTTCAAATCCCGTTGCAGCACGAGAGTGTAGTACACACACACACACACACACACACACACACACGTATAACCCGAGCAACACGGAGGAGACAGTACGGAGAACAATGAGGTCACTAACTCACTCTGAGCGCACATTGCAGGACTCTCTCTCTCTCTCTCTCTCTCTCTCTCTGTGTGATATGTGTGTGTGTCTTAGGGGACACTCACACTCACCTTCCCCTCACTGGGTGCCAAAAATAACCCCGGCCGGTGAGATACAGTCAGCCCAAATTATAAAGAGGCCCTTCTCCCTCTCTCTCTCTCCCTCTCTCTCTCTCTCTCTCCTTCTCTCTGCCCCCCTGGTCTGCCTTTAAAATGCACCTGTTCGGTTTTGAAGCCAGAGGAATGAGCCTGGTGGGTTCCAGCTGTCCAAAAACAACCCACCCGGGCACCAAAGGGAGGGTAAGTAAGGGTGCATACTACAGAGAGAGAGAGAGAGGGGGGGGGGGGGAAGGGAGCGAGGAAGGGCGGAGAGAGAGAGAGAGCAGTAGCTGGGATAAGTAGCCCGAGCAAGTCAGCTAATAACACAGCGATTGCCTAAAAATATCCTCCACCACAGAGCTACAGAGCTGTGCTGCAAATCACCCCGCACACACACACACACACACACACACACATATATATAAACCCCGCCGAGCACACCCGGATGTATAATCAAACGCACCTAAATGTGTTGCACAGTGTAACATTTCTGCATATATAACAGATAGTTGTTTGCTATATTCAAGTGTTTTTTATTTCCTTTTGCTTCAATGCGTCCGACAAAACACTTCACAAAAAATCTTTCCAGCTCGCTCGCGCACACACACACACACACACACACACACACACACACACAGAGAGAGCGAGAGAAATGTTCCGGCTCTATAATATAAAACAAAATGCCACATCTCCAAAACAAGCTTCATTTAGAAAAAAACAAAAAACAAACTGACCGTCAATTCTCCTCCAGCTTTAAATCCCTCCTCCGTTTATAACCGGATAAATCCTCCGATCCCTTCTTCTTCTTCTTCTTCTTCTCAGTCCTCCCTTCCCTTCCTTTCTTTCCTTCCTTCCTTCTTCGTGTCCGTCCTTCAGTAGCAGAAGCAGGGAGAGACTGGTGACTGGTGGCGGAGGTGTCGACAGGAGAGCTCAGGGCTTTTTCTCTCCCCTTTTCTTTCCTTCTCCTTTAATTCTCCTTTTTCCTTTTTCCTCCTTTTTTCTCTCCAGAGTCAAAGCGGACGAATAAAGGCTCTCTGCTCTCTCTCTCTCTGTGCTCGGTGTCCACAAGCTGGCTCCGCTGCTCCAAAGTTGGTAGATTCACCATATAAAAGAAAACCTTCTAATAATAATAATATAATAATAATAATAATAATAAAGCACCGTATGGAGGAAGAAGAAGCAGTGGTGATAAATTAAACCACTGAGCAAGAAACATTAAAAAAAAAAAATCCTGCACGGAAAAATATGAATAGTAGAAAAAAAAAGCAAGAAAAAAAAAAGAATCGATGTGTGGATTTAGTGATTAAACACCACAAATCACACCATCATCATCATCTTCATCATCATCGGTGGTGGTGGTGGTAATAATCACTATTAGAGTCGCTGCAGCGGGGCAATAGAGGCAACCAGAGCCGGCAGCGTAACACCCAGGAAGCGGCTGCTGCTGCTGCTGCTGCTGTCGGACCTTCAAACCTCCACGATTGTTTGGACACGTCCCGCACTGCCGAGGTCCTCTACACAAATGTCCGCTACCGAGGCTGAAGGATGAATTTCCACCCGGGAGGAGGAGTGCAAAGAGAGAGAGAGAGGGCGCGCGAGAGAGAGCGCGAGGGAGGGGAGGAGAGAGAGAGAGAGAGCGCGCGCGAGGGAGGGCAGAGCTTTGCATTCTCTGAATTACTCCACCCCCAAACTGCCTGCATGCCTTCCCCCCTTCTTCTCTCTCCTTTTTTCTTTTTTTCCTTTCCAATCCCTCCACCCCTCCACCTTCTCTTCATTCACTATCACTGGCGATTTTTAGAGCATTTTTTAAAGGGGTTGAAAAAATAAATAAATAATGATTTTTTTTAAATATATATTTTATACAGCTTTAAATATTTTGTAATGGACAAACACTTCTACTGCAGGTTTAAATGGTTTTATTTTAACAGCTTTAGTCATTAGAATTAGTCAGTTCTGTCATTAATATATAATCTTGTTCATTCTGAACCCTTATTATTATTATTGTTATTATTATATATATTTTGTTTTATAATTATTATGATTATGATTATTATTATATTTTTATTATTATTATTATTAGACCATTTTTTAAAGGGGGTTGCTCAAGCTCAAGCACCCCTAAAACTCAATAAATAATTATTTTATACAGCTTTAATTATTTTTGCTAGCCTGTCTGTTACAGATGGGACAAATACTTACTCATGCTGCAGGTTGAAATGGTTTTATTTTAACAGCATTAATGTGCTTTGTTTAGTTCTGTCAATAATATATAATCTTTCCCTCAGGTTTCATTAACTATCTCAGGTTCTAGAAATCTGTGATTGTTTATTCTGAACCCTTATTATTATTATTATTATTATTATTATTATTATTATTATTATTATTATAATTATTATTATTATATATGTATTATTATTATTATTATTATTATTATATATGTATTATTATTATTATTATTATTATTTATTATTATAATATTTTTTATTTATTTATTTATTATTATTATTATTATATTTTTATTTTATTATTATTTATTATTTTTATTATTATTATTATTATTATTATTATTATTATTATTATTATTATTATTATTATTATACATTATAGTAGACCACTCTATACTATGTATTAATATTATTGTTTTAATTTATTTTATGCAGTATAATGAGTAATTTAGCAGCAGGTTTAAACACTTGCAGGTTATTGTAAATTCTCTTCTTTTTCCTTATATCCTTTCTCTCCTTATTTACCCCCCCCCCCCCCCCACACACACACACACACACACACACACACACACACACTACACTCCTCATGGAGCAATGGGTGAGGGTATTCAGTCCCATTCTTTTGGTTTGTTTTATGTATTTATTTCCTTTGGTTAGTTTTTAAATTCATATGTATTGAGTATTTTAATGGCTTTTAAATGCCCTTTTTTTGATCCTGCACTTTGATAGGTCGCACTGTTTATACTGTTATTATGTTACTATGTCTGACCTGAAGCCAAATCACTTAAATCTACCTTCTGGTACAAATAAAGTTACCTTACTTAACCCGCCTGTCGTCCTCCAGGGTCAAATTGACCCCATCTCTTTTGACTGTTCTTTCTTTCCTTCCTTCCTTCCTTGCTTCCTCCCTCCTTACTCCTTTCCTTCCTTCCTTCCTTCCTTCCTTCCTTCCTTCCTTCCTTCCTTCCTTCCTTCCTTCCTCCCTCCTTTCTTTCTTTCCTTCCTTCCGTACTTCCTTCCTTCTTATTCCTTTCCTTCCTTCCTTCCTTCCTCCCTCCCTCCTTACTTAAGGAAGAAAGAAGGAAGGAAGAAGGAAGGAAGGAAGGAAGGAAGGAAGGAAGGAAGGAAAGAAAGAAAGGAGGGAGGAATCCTTCCTTCCTTCCTCCTTTCTTTCCTTCCTTCCTTCCTTCCTTCTCCCTCCATCCTTACTCCTTTCTTTCCTTCCTTCCTTCCTTCCTTCCTTCTTTCCTTCCTCCCTCCATCCTTCTTTCTTACTCCTTTCCTTCCTTCCTCCCTTCCTTCCTTCCTACCTCCCTCCTTAGTCCTTTTCTTCCTTCCTTCCTTCCTTCCTTCCTTCCTTCCTTCCTTCCTACCTCCCTCCTTCCTCCTTTCCTTCCTTCCTTCCTTCCTTTCTTCCTCCCTCCATCCTTACTCCTTTCTTTCCTTCCTTCCTTCCTTCCTTCCTTCCTTCCTTCCTTCCTTCCTTCCTTCCTTCTTTCCTTCCTCCCTCCATCCTTACTCCTTTCTTTCCTTCCTTCCTTCCTTCCTTCCTTCCTTCCTTCCTTCCTTCCTTCCTTCCTTCCTTCCTTCCTTCCTTCCTTCCTTCCTCCTGTCCTTCCTTGACCAGAGGACAACAGAAGGTTATTCACTATTATTCACTCTCTTGTCTCCATTCTCTTCTTTTTTCCCCTTATTTTTCCTTATATCCTTTCCCTCCTTATTTAACCCCCCCCCCCCCCCCCCTCCCACCCTCCCTCCCTCCTCCTGCAGCAGTGAGTGAGAGTATCCAGTCTCATCATACTGTTGTGGGGCCACACAGCCTATTTATGTGTTTGAAGACATGCGGTCTAATCACCAGCAGATAAATCAATATGTTTACTCACCGCCTGCTGAATGGAGTTATGATGATGTCATTGATCCGGCTGTGAATGATTATTATGCAGCTTTATCAATATCTGTGCATTTCAGTGATGGTGGTGTTGGTGCTCTTATTTATGGCTATACTTAAATAAACTGGATAAAATCATACATTAATGATAATTTATTATGATGCATGTTATGCTCGTACAGCCTCATTAGCTTCTGTGTGTTTTTAAATTGTTGTTTATTTATTGATATTCTGCACATTTCCAGCTTTATGTTTATATTCTGCAGCTCTACTGGAATATCTTTACATGATTTACAGTTAAAAACTTCTTAGCTCCTGTCTCTTTAAGGCCCCCCCCCCCTAACCCTAACCCTAACCCTAACCCTAACCCCTAACCCCCCCCCCCCACACACACACACACACATGAGCCCACTCTGTTCTGATTGGTTGGCTTCTTCTACATAAACTAACTAAGTAACGAAGTGATGAAATATCAAGCTAAGTATCGAACTAACAAAATAAACTAAGTAACGAAGTAACTAAAGAACTAAGTAACAAACTAACAAAGTAATGAACTATAAAGCTAGGTATTGAACTAAGTAACGAAGGAACAAGCTAACAAATTAAGTAAGTAATGAATTAACGAACTACGCATCAAACTAAGTAACAAACTAAGTAACGAACTAATTAACGAACTAAGTAAGTAACAATGTATTGAACTATCAAGCTAAGTATCGAACTAACTAAGTAACAAAATAAACTAAGTAACGAAGTAACAAACTAATTAAGTAAAGAAACTAACAAACTAAGAAGGTAAGTAGCTCCTGTCTCTTTAAGAGACCCCCCCCTCCTCCTGATGAGCCCACTCTGCTCTTATTGGTCGGCTTCAGAAGCTTCTACATAAACTACCACCTTAGCAACCATGGAACACAGCCCTTAGCAACCACCTTAGCAACAGCCTTAGCTTAGTAACAAACTAAGTAAGTAACAAACTAACTAAGTAACAAAGCGACAAACTAACTAAGTAACTGAGTCATGATGTAATTAGGTAAGTAGCTAACTCTGCTCTGATTGGTCGGCTTCAGGAAGCTTCTACATAAACTAACTATAGCAGCAGGATTTCACTTCTTTTTCTCCTTCTTTACTCCAAATGTTCAACTTCTCAAATCACATCCGTACATGTTGGAGCTGAATCACACCTGAGATATGAGAGTGGAGACACCTTAGCAACCGCCTTAGCAACCGCCTAGCAACCATGGAACACAGCCCTTAGCAAACGCCTTAGTAACCAAGGCTAAAAAAAACGACGTCCATTTATGGTCATGTGCATTGAGCCAACCTGTCCAGCGTCCAATGCAGGACTGTGCTTATTTATACAACGCAAGTTACAACTACAATTTAAGGTCATATAATTATTATAATCCTGCAGTGAAGCATAAACATACGATACACACACCAACAGATGATGTCAGCCCTTTGCCAGACCACCAAGCCCAAAACAAAACTCACACAACACTGGCAGGTGAGGCCTGCATGCATCCTACTGTCCACTCACAACTGGTGCAAGCTTAATATTACACTAATCAATCAATAACCGAAGGTATTAAAGTCAGTTATTACTTTTAAAACGTCTTAAGTCACGTTAAGTCAAACATGATTTAATTTAATGTTTGTTTGATCGTTAGCCAGCTTGCTAACCTCACCAACTGCTTTCAAACTTTCCACACCTGCATCACACGCTGACAAACAGCCGCTGCACAGTTTCGGTTTCAGATCAGAGATACTAAACCGGAGGACAGATGTCTCACTTTCCTCTAAATTCAAAAACAACAAACGGACAAAAAACGTACAAATGAGGCAGGCCTGAGTTTTAGGCCTTGTTTCCTTTCACATCATCGCACCTGGGGCTTGAGTCCCAACCAGGTGGGGAGTTCTGGTCCTCTGCAATGATGCCAACGTGGAAGTAACTTAAAACTGCATTCTATCAAAAGGCCACCAGGGGGCGACCGTTTTGGTGTCAAAAGGACTTCCGTCTCTATACAAGTCAATGGAGAATTCACCAACTTCTCACTTGATTTCTAACCTCAGTAAACGTTTTCAAAATGTGTTTATGGTCTCAATCGCTAGTTTAAAGCCTTCTTCAATGCAGTATGATGTTCATTTGGGACATTTTGGCCTCCCTGATTTTATATGTGACGATAAAGCAGGGTATGCATTAGGGCGTGGCTACGTGGTGATTGACAGGTTGATTGGTTCACAGGTTCAGGAGGGCGCCTCATGCTCCTCCTGATGCCATATAAGTAGAATCCCTGTTTTTATTTTTCCCAGCATGCACCTGAAATTTTCAAGATGGCGCTGCTCAGATCCGATACTATTGGCCTCCGAGCAGCAGTCCACAAACCAATGGGTGACGTCACGGATGTTACGTCCATTTTATATACAGTCTATGGTCCCAGGAAGCCTGTGTAGTAAACAGCGTTAATCCTCATTTCCCTGGATGGGTTGGGCCTGGCTCATAGTACCGGGTCTGGAGTTGACATCAGCTCGTTAACAAGGTAGAAAAAAATGTTGCTAACAAGTATTCAGAGCAGGTTGAAGCCCTGAGTTTTGACTTGCAGGCAGTATTAATACCTACGTTCACCTCAAGTTTTCGAACTTTGACCTAGTTTATTATCTGACATCAGAACAGGAAATACATACTAAAACCACAAAAAGCAGAATATGGTCTCTTTAACATTTCCACATATTGTTTGATTAACAAAATGTTCTCTCTTTCTTATCGACTGTGTGTAAACCTGTTGATGTGGGTGGTGAACAGCTTCTATCATTCTCCCTACAGGAGCAAATAAAGATAGATTGAGTTGAATTTGATTGCATAATATTTGACATTCAACTACTACTTAAAAATAAAGATGACACAGTTATTATGACAGCCGACATTTCCAAATATGAATCTCTTTCCAAATATTCAGAAACACAAAAGCAAAACTGTCCTGAAGACTCTTCAAACAGAGAGCTGAGCTGCTTTTTCACCATTCTGTGTAACCAAAAAGAAAGAAAAGTATTTTAAAAACAGCCTTTTAAATATTTATCTGTGTTAGGTTGTCTGACTTCATTGCTCTTATTGACTTTACGGATGCAGTGACAGCACCTGGAGTGGTTTTTATATGTGCTCATGCATTCTAGCACTGTGTGAAATAAGGCTTGATTGAATATAAAAGCCCGACTAAGTGTTCTGTGAATTCATAAATATCTTTCTTTCTCTGCGGTAAAAGCCTCATGTTTTTTGTGTCTTGTAATGACCCGGCTTCCATGTTCATCATTCAAGACATGATCTGTAACCTGGTGGACACAAGCCCCAGAAACTTTTTTAGAGTTGTGAAAGTGAAATGCATTGCTCCTCACAGCGTTCATTCACAATGATTCTCCAGTCACCGGCCCGAATCTCCGACAGCGTCACGGACAGTGAATGAAAAACACTTCACCCTCCATTAACAGCTACTCTGCAGGTGCCTACAAGCAAGGCACTTAATTGTTCTTGCAAAGGTGAAGATGTGTGAATATGCATTATGTTATAGTCTGAGTGTGAAGTAGGGTGATTGTAAATGGTAAATGGACTGCATTTACATGGTGCCTTTATCCCAAGTGCACTGCCAGCAAAGCACTTAACAATGCCTCCCATTCACCCACACACGCTAATTCAGATTCATACACCAATAGTGGAGGAGCCACCGTGCAAGGAGCCGACCTGCTAATCAGAAGCGGCTCGGTGTCCCGCTCGAGGATACTTGAGTGGGGTTATTAAGGTCCAACTAAAATCAGATTTAATTATCTCTCTTTGAAGACATGAATAATGTTCTTTTTAAATGTGTCGTTAATAGCTTTTATATTCCATTATATTAGAAATGCTCCTTTTTATCTCAGTCCATTGGAGAGCATGTCGGTGTCTGTGTTTGATTGACAGCAGCTGGAGGGGGATGTGATGGTGTCTGTGTTTGATTGACAGCAGCTGGAGGGGCGTGTTGGTGTCTGTGTTTGATTGACAGCAGCTGAAAGGAGCGTGTCAGTGTCTGTGTTTGATTGACAGCAGCTGGAGGAGGCGTGTCGATGTCTGTGTTTGATTGACAGCAGCTGAAAGGAGGCGTGTCAGTGTCTGTGTTTGATTGACAGCAGCTGGAGGAGGCGTGTTGGTGTCTGTGTTTGATTGACAGCAGCTGGAGGAGGCGTGTCGATGTCTGTGTTTGATTGACAGCAGCTCGAGGGGCGTGTTGGTGTCTGTGTTTGATTGACAGCAGCTGAAGGGGGCGGGTTGGTGTCTGTGTTTGATTGACAGCAGCTGGAGGCGTGTTGGTGTCTGTGTTTGATTGACAGCAGCTGGAGGGGCGTGTTGGTGTCTGTGTTTGATTCACAACAGCTGGAGGAGGCGTGTTTGGTGTTTGTGTTTGATTGACAGCAGCTGGAGGGGCGTGTTGGTGTCTGTGGTTTGATTGACAGCAGCTGGAGGCGTGTGGTGTCTGTGTTTGATTGACAGCAGCTGGAGGCGTGTTGGTGTCTGTGTTTGATTGACAGCAGCTGGAGGGGCGTGTTTGGTGTCTGTGTTTGATTCACAACAGCTGGAGGAGGCGTGTTGGTGTTTGTGTTTGATTGACAGCAGTTGAAAGGGGCGTGTAGGTATCTGTGTTTGATTGACAGCAGCTGGAGGCGTGTCGGTGTCTGTGTTTGATTGACAGCAGCTGAAAGGGTGTGTTGGTGTCTGTGTTTGATTGACAGCAGCTGAAAGGGTGTGTTGGTGTCTGTGTTTGATTGACAGCAGCTGGAGGAGGCGGTGTTGGTGTCTGTGTATGATTGACAGCAGCTGGAGGGAGGCGTGTCGGTGTCTGTGTTTGATTCACAGCAGCTGGAGGAGGCGTGTCGGTGTCTGTGTTTGATTGACAGCAGTTGGAGGGGCGTGTTGGTGTCTGTGTTTGATTGACAGCAGCTGGAGGAGGCGTGTCTGTATTTGATTGACAGCAGCTGGAGGAGGCGTGTCGGTATCTGTGTTTGATTGACAGCAGCTGGAGGAGGCGTGTAGGTGTCTGTGTTGATTGACAGCAGCTGAGGAGGCTAGTCGGTGTCTGTGTTTGATTGACAGCAACTGGAGGGGCGTGTTGGTGTCTGTGTTTGATTGACAGCAGCTGGAGGAGGCGTGTCGGTGTCTGTGTTTGATTGACAGCAGCTGGAGGGAGCGTGTCTGTGTTTGATATACAGCAGCTGGAGGAGGCGTGTTGGTGTCTGCGTTTGATTGACAGCAGCTGGAGGAGGCGTGTCGGTGTCTGTGTTTGATTGACAGCAGCTGGAGGAGGCGTGTAGGTGTCTGTGTTTGATTGACAGCAGCTGGAGGAGGCGTATAGGTGTCTGTGTTTGATTGACAGCAGCTGGAGGAGGCGTGTTGGTGTCTGTGTTTGATTGACAGCAGCTGGAGGAGGCGTGTCGGTGTCTGTGTTTGATTGACAGCAGCTGGAGGGAGCGTGTCTGTGTTTGATATACAGCAGCTGGAGGAGGCGTGTTGGTGTCTGCGTTTGATTGACAGCAGCTGGAGGAGGCGTGTCGGTGTCTGTGTTTGATTGACAGCAGCTGGAGGAGGCGTGTAGGTGTCTGTGTTTGATTGACAGCAGCTGGAGGAGGCGTATAGGTGTCTGTGTTTGATTGACAGCAGCTGGAGGAGGCGTGTTGGTGTCTGTGTTTGATTGACAGCAGCTGGAGGAGGCGTGTCGGTGTCTGTGTTTGATTGACAGCAGCTGGAGGGGCGTAATGGTGTTTGATTGACAGCAGTTGGCAGGCTACCAGTGTTACACCATATGAAAGGAAACAATCTGCTTTATCTTCCTGCCATGCACAGACAGCGTGTTGCTAACATGGATTCAGAAGAGCGATGATCAAACCAACATCTAACGGGTCCCCATAGACATCTGTTTAATATGCAGCAGCTGAGCAGCTAATTAGCTATCTGGGCTGCTAACTGACATTAGTGGTGTACATTTCCCCCGGTGAATATTTGTTTGGTGACTCGTTCGACAACCTGAGGTGCAGGACATGTTTGTGAGTTGCGGTTGTCATTCAGAATCCGTGTTTCTTGTGTCGTGTAGCAGGATGCAATCAGGCTCAGTGTGACCGTCATTAGTGCTTTATGCAAATATCGGATTTGCTGGGACAAATTAAGGCTCAAGCAACATAATAATATGCTGGAACTGTATTTCATCAAATTAATGTTACTATATCCTTTTTTCCTCCGTCCTTCATTCCTTCCTTTACTTCCTCCCTTCCTTCTTTCCTTTCCTCCCTTCCTTCCTCCCTCCTGTGCTTCCTTCTTTCCTCCCTCCCTCCTATCTTTCCTTCCTTCCCTCCGTCCCTTCCTTCTTTCCTTTCCTCCTTTCCTACCTTCCTTCCTTCCTTTCCTTCCTTCCTTCTTTCCTTCCTTCCTCCCTCCCTTCCTTCCTTCTTCCTCCCTTCCTTCTTTCCTTTCCTCCCTTCCTTCCTCCCTCCTGTCCTTCCTTCCTTCCTCCCTCCTTTACTTCCTTCTTCCTCCCTCCCTTCCATCCTTCCATCCTTCCTTCCTCCCTCCCTCCCTCCCTCCCTTCCTTCTTTCTTTTCCTACCTTCCTTCCTTCCTTTCCTTCCTTCTTCCTCCCTTCCTTCCTTCCTTCCTCCCTCCCTTCCTTCTTCCTCCCTTCCTTCCTTGACTCGAGGACAACAGGAGGGTTAATCTTAACTTGACAGACAGGATGACATCTTTAAGATAAAAAACAGCATCCAGTGTCTTGTAAGGGATGAGCGTAGGTGTCACGTCTCATTTCAGAACGAGTGAAATGTCAGTCCGCTCAATAAATCTGCTTCATTTAATTTAATTGGGAGTTAAGTCTTCTCAGATAAAGCAAATATGTAAGGATAAGAATAACAGAGCTTCAATTGTGTTTCTGTGACTGCTCAGTGATCATATATGAAAGAGAAAAGTGGTGAGAGAAAGAGAGAGAAAGAGAGAGAGAGAGAGAGAGAGAGAGAAGAGAGAAGAGAGAGTACATGTAGTTTTGTTTTTGTAGATGTAGTTTCACAATGTGCCGAGTCTTTGTCAAACCATCAAAGCTCCCACTGAACTGAAGTGGAGTGATATGAGAGAGAGAGAGATATGATTGAGGGGGAAGAAGGGGTGAAATATATCTGGAAGAATTGTTGGTATTTTGTCCCAGAACTAGGCCATCTTTCTTTCAAAGTGTTATAATAACTGACAAGCAGACATTGTTTCTACTGTGGAGAGAAAATGTTTCCCGATGATTCTGGGGGAGTTAGATAATTGATAACATATTGTTAAATATCACAAATGAAAGAGCCAAAAGTAGGACACCTGACCACTTTATCATCAAGTGTTGGAGAAAAAAGGCTTCATTTTTGTGGTGATATCAGGCGGGGAGTTTCAGTGCTCTGAAATGAGGCCAACGCGGAAGTAACTTAAAACTGCATTCTATCAAAAGGCCACCAGGGGGCGACCGTTTTGGTGTCAAAAGGACTTCCGTCTCTATACAAGTCAATGGAGAATTCACCAACTTCTCACTTGATTTCTAACCTCAGTAAACGTTTTCAAAATGTGTTTATGGTCTCAATCGCTAGTTTAACCTTCCTCTTTTCCTTCCTTCCTTCCTTCCTTCCTTCCTTCCTTCCTTCCTTCCTTCCTTCCTTCCTTCCTTCCTTCCTTCCTTCCTTCCTTCCTTCCTTCCTTCCTTCCTCACTCCTTCTCTCTTTGCTCCCTTCCTTCTTTCCTTCCTCCATCCCCCTTTCTTCCTTCCTTCTGTCCTTCCTTCCTCCCTCCCTCCTTCTTTCCTTCCCTCCTTCTTTTCTTTCTTCCTTCCTCCGTTCCTTCCTTCCTCCCTCCCTCCTTCTTTCCTTCCCTCCTTCCTTTCCTTCCTCCCTTCCTCCGTTCCACTGTCCTTCTTTCCTTCCTTCCTCCCTTCCTCTTTTCCTTTCTCCCTCCTTCCTTCTTTCCTTCCTTTTTTCCTTTCCTCCTTTCCTTCCTTCCTCCCTCCTTTCTTTCCTTCCTCCCTTCCTTCTTTCCTTTCCTCCCTTCCTTCCTCCCTCCTTTCCTTCCTTCCTTCCTTCCTCCCCTCCTTCCATCTTCCTCCCTCCCTTCCTTCTTCCTCCCTTCCTCCCTCCTTTCCTTCCTCCCTTCCTTCCTTCCTCCCTCCTTCCTTTCTTTCCGTCTTCCTCCCTCCCTTCCTTCTTCCTCCCTTCCTTCCTTGACTCGAGGACAACAGGAGGCCTCCCTGATTTTATATGTGACGATAAAGCAGGGTATGCATTAGGGCGTGGCTACGTGGTGATTGACAGGTTGATTGGTTCACAGGTTCAGGAGGGCGCCTCATGCTCCTCCTGATGCCCATATAAGTAGAATCCATGTTTTTATTTTTCCCAGCATGCACCTGAAATATTCAAGATGGCGCCACTCAGATCCGATACTATTGGCCTCCGAGCAGCAGTCCACAAACCAATGGGTGATTTCTTATATACAGTCTATGGGTGATATGAGGTCACTGTAGGCAGGGATGTCCAAACTATTCCTTAAACATCATGTGGCTGCAGGTTTTCTTTCCAAACAGGAAGGAGCTCACCAGACATGACTCATGAAATCAAATGATCTCAGTCTTCAGACTTGATTGGTTGGTTGGAACAAAAACCTGCAGGCACATAATGGCTTTATGGAATAGTTTGGACATGCCTGCATTAAGGGATTGGTTAAATACAATAAGTAGAACACAGCAGAACTAGGGTTGATATACTCACTGTACTGAATGCAAATGCTGTGAATAAGAGGCAGGATTCACTGTATCGAGTGTTTTTAGTCAGTGAGACTAGAGAGCTGAGGACAGGAAGAGGACCCCGTCTGTTTTGACTGTTCCTTATTTCCTCCCTTCCTTCGGTCTGTCCTTCCTCCCTCCCTCTCTCTCTCTTTCCTCCCTACGTTCCCCCCTTCCTTCTTTCTTCTGTCCTTCTTTCCTTCCTTCCTCTTTTCCTTACTCCCTCCCTCCTTCCTTCCTTCTTTCCTCCGTCCTTCCTTCCTTTCCTTCCTCCCTTTCTTCTTTTCCTTTCTTCCCTTCCTTCCTTGCTTCTGTCCTTCCTTCCTTCCTCCTTTCCTTCCTTCTTCCTTCCTCCCTTCCTTCTTTCCTTTCCTCCCTCCTTTCCTTCCTTCCTTCTTTCTGTCCTTCCTTCCTCCTTTCCTTCCTTCTTCCTTCTTCCTTGCTCCCTTCCTTCTTTCCTTCCTCCCTCCCTCTTTTCCTTCCTTCCTCCTCCTTCCTTCCTCCCTCCTTTGCATCCTTCCATCTGTCCTTCTTTCCTCCCACCTTTCCTTCTTTCCTCCCTTCCTCCATTCCTTCCTCCCTTCCTTCTTTCCTCCCTTCCTCCCTTCCTTCCTCCCTTCCTTCTTTCCTCCCTTCCTCCCTCATTTCCTACCTTCTACCTCCCTTCCTCCCTCATTTCCTTCCTTCTTCCTTCCTTCCTTCCTCCCTCCCTCCCTCCTTTCCTTCCTTCTTCCTCCCTTCCTTCCTTCCTTTTCTCGAGGACAACAGGAGGGTTAAATGATGTCTAACAGTGCAGACAGTTGTCATAAGGGAGGTTTTGGCTCCTCTGAACATCTCTATTCATTCTGACCATGTTGTCATAGTGGATGATTTCAACATTCATAATAATAACCTCTAAACATGGCCGTGCTGAATAACTTCTTCGGGCTTTGTCAGCGTGTAATGACACATAATAAGGGACATAATCTGGATCTAATTACTTCCCAGAGTGGAGTCGTTTTCTGGAGGGTTGTGGTGACTGATGTTGCCCTCTCTACTAATCATTACTGTGTTTTACTTTAAAATGACCGTCGCTGCTGACACCGGCAGAATTAAAACAGAGGTAATCAGAAAAATGCTACATCAGCAAAAACACCTGTGCATTATTCACTAAGGAGTTCACAACCACACTAGTTCTGCTTTCAGTGATCCTGAGAACAGCTTTTTAGATCTAAAGTTATAAATGTTATTGATAGCGTTGCTCTAAAGAAGATCAAAGTTGTGTTTGGTTAGAGAGCAAAGCACCACGGAGGAATACCACACTGGTAAAAAAAAAAGAGTAAAAGATAAGCAGAATACAAGTAGTGAAACAGCAAACTCCTGATTCATTATAACATCTATAAAGAGAGAGAGTGGATCTAAGACCGGGAGCTAAAACAGGCTAGAAAGTCCTGTTTTTCTGTGAGATTAACAAAAATAACAATTAGGCACAAACCTTATTTACTGTGATTGACTAACTGAGCTGCTATTCACCATTTCTGAGCATAATTCTTGCAAAATGGCAAGGTTGCATATGCATAAAAACTCTAAAAAAACAGATTGCAGATTTCCCCCCCTGACCTTCCTTCTTCTTTCTTCCTTCCTCCCTTCCTTCCTCCTCCTTTACATCCTTCCTTCTGTCCTTCCTTCCTCCCACCTTTCCTTCCTTCTTCCTTCCTCCCTTCCTTCTTTCCTTCCTCCCTCCCTCTTTTCTTCCTTTCCTCCTTTCCTTCCTCCCTCCTTTACACCCTTCCTTCTGTCCTTCCTTCCTCCCACCTTTCCTTCCTTCTTCCTTCCTCCCTTCCTTCCTTCTTTCCTTCCTCCCTCCCTCTTTTCCTTCCTCCCTCCTTTACATCCTTCCTTCTGTCCTTCCTTCCTCCCACCTTCCTTCCTTCTTCCTTCCTTCCTTCCTTCCTTCCTTCCTTCCTTCCTTCCTTCCTTCCTCCCTCCCTCCCTCCCTCCTTTCCTCCCTTCTTCCTCCCTTCCTCCTTCCATCCTTCCTTCCTCCTTTCCTTCCTTCATCGTCCCTTCCATCCTTCCATATTTCCTTCCTTCTTTCATCCTCCCTTCCTCCTTTCCTTCCTTCTTCCTTCTTCCTCCCTTCCATCATTCCTTCCTTCCGTCTTGAGGACAACAGGAGGGGTTAAAGAGGTTTTTAGCTGCATAGCATCAGATGTTCTACAACCCTGAACTCTGCAGTTATTAAACACTCAGTGTAACTTACAGGCTTTATCCATCCTAACGTTTAGAGCTTTGAGTTGGTTATTCTTCAGCAGCTCAATGCTTTCTTAGTGTAAAACAATCTCTTCAGTGTTTTTCAGTCTGGATTTTAATCTCATAACAGCACCGATTGTGTACAGAGACAATTATATAATGACATCTATCTGAGAAGTAACACAATTGGTTTAAATCATATTGACAAGAGACATTTGATCAATCGGCAATTATGAATCCGAGTGTCACATGTACAGTTCCTCAAGGGTCCGTTCTCTGGCATCTTCTATTAAATATCTACACACTCTCCTTTGTAAAATAAACAACCATAAAAACAACGATGGTTAACGGCAGCAGACATTATGGGATATACGACAGCGAGGTCAGCAGCCTGTCTGTGAACTCTGACCCCTCCCCAAAATAATAAACTAGCATCCACGCTACCACCTAAACATCTTAACCCTCCTGTTGTCCGCTC
>NW_026910349.1:0-23518 GCF_963691925.1 Scomber scombrus | reverse complement strand
GTTACAATTAACACCTAATCTGACATGTGAGTCATGTGACCTCATGTGACCTCATGAATTATTAACAAACCTACAAATGTTCCTGCTGCTCATAATTCCTGTCAGACGTTTCCTCCTCAAGCAGACTCTCTGTCGTCTCTCCTGCTGCTTTTCTGCTCAGCACCACTCACCACTCTCTCTCTCTCTCTCTCTGTGTGTGTGTGTGTGTGTGTGTGTGTGTGTGTGTGTGTGTGTGTGTGTGTGTGTGTGTGTGTGTGTGTGTGTGTGTGTGTGTGTGTATGTGTGCGTGCGTGCGTGCGTGCGTGCAGACGACAGGTGCCCAGGTGCAGGTGGCAGGTGACCTCCTCCCGAACTCCACAGAGAGAGAAGTGACGATATCAGGGAGCCAGGACTCCATCATCCAGTGTGTTAAGCTCATCTGCACTGTCATCCTCGAGGTAGGTCTCCATGCTGCGTGTGTCAAATGTGTACTTATTTAGTTAGTGCAAACATTCCTGCAGGCTAGCGTCTCAAATCAAACACTGCTGAGTTTTGGCTTTCACACAGAGGAAAGCTGATGAAATGGTTTGGTTCAATCTCTTATAGGAGATATTCTGCAGGATGTAATACAAGCTGCTGAGAGAGTCACGTAGTGGAAGACGAGCTCAAGCCATTTAAAGTTTTATAAACCCAGAGATAAATATGAAAATAATCTAAAATTGTCAGAGTTCAGTAAATTGTATTTCTCCACTGTCCTACAGTGATGGAGATGCGTTGGCCTCCAACATATAATACAATAAAACATTAAGGAAAGAATCAAAGCATGCAAATATAACCTCACACAGCCTCTAATATGACTATAGTAAGTCTGGCTTTTTCTCTTGTTCAGTTTTTACAACCAGTTCATAGACAGAAGTACAAGAAATCATTTGTGAATAAAGTCCATCAGTATCAGTTTGAGTAAATAATGTAGCAGTAATATAGAAAATAACATTAAAACTAGGTCAAAACAGCCTCTTGTCCATGTTGGCATTAGGTCAAGTTAGCTCGTTATTGTGTTGATTTACCAAAATAGGAAACATATTCTTCACATCTCCAGCTTCTATATTAATATTCTGTGTCTCTAAATGAATATCTTTACATGATTTCCAGTTAAAAACTCCTTATTTATCTTCTACCGGTCTATTAACAGGCTGTTTTAGCTCCTGTCTCTTTAAGAACCCCCCCCCCTCCTCCTGATGAGCCCACTCTGCTCTGATTGGTCGGCTCCAGGAAGCTTCTACATAAACTACCCACCTTAGCAACCACGGAACACAGCACTTAGCAACCACCTTAGCAACCGCCTTAGCAACAGCCTTAGCTTAGTAACGAAATAAGTAAGTAACGAAGTAACAAACTAAGTAACGAAGTAGCAAACTACTTAAGTAAGTAAGTAACTAACTAAATAATGAAGTAGCAAACTAAGTAAGTAACAAACTAACTGAGTCACGATCTATTTAGGTAAGTAGCTAACTCTGCTCTGATTGGTCGGCTTCAGGAAGCTTCTACATAAACTAACTATAGTAGCAGGATTTCACTTCTTTTTCTCCTTCTTTACTCCAAATGTTCAACTTCTCAAATCACATCCGTACATGTTGGAGCTGAATCACACCTGAGATATGAGAGTGGAAACACCTTAGCAACCGCCTACACCTTAGCAACCGCCTTAGCAACCGCCTTAGCAACCAAAGCTACAGAACAGCAACCATTTATGGGCATGTGTGACATCAGCTCGTCGCCAAGGAAGACAAAAACATGTCACAATAAAAGTGTGCAGAGGTTGAAGGTTGCAGGCATTTCTACATATGTTCACCTCAAGATTTGCAACTTTGACCACGTTTCACATCCAACATCAGAAAAGATATAAATAATTTTTAAAAAACACATAAATCTGAATATGTCTCCTTTAAGTGGAGTTTTAAAAGATGCTGAGATGAAGAACCAGAAGTGTAAAAGCTGACAGAAACACTGATGTCTCATATATTCATCTTAATAGAGTCTGACTGTATTATATCCCAGCATGCAAGATATTTTTATTTAAAATCAGGCGAGTAAACTCTGTGATTGCACCGACAGATGAAAGTGAATGAGTTTAGTCGAGGTCAGTGTTTTTCTCTTTCTTTCCTTTCTTTCGTTCGTCGCTCTTCATCTCAGATTAACGTTGCCTGGAATACCAATGAGCTCAGCGAGTCTTTGATTTCACTGTTTCAGCTTCTAATCTCTCCACGTCGCTCGTCTTAATGACTGCTGCCTGCCATTAATTATAACACAACCATGAATTATAGATCTGAGCTGTTTCCGTTTTGGAGGAAAGTGATTGAAAAGGTGGACAGAGTGTCATAAAGGAGAGCAGACAGGTGGACTTCATCACATCAATAAGTGTGAATTTATTTAAGTGTCTCTGCAGCAGCTCTGATTCTTTAAATTATCCTCAGGTTTCATCAGAGAGGAAAGAAGTCTGACTGAAGCTCACGTCTGTTTTTCTTTGACTTTTGGAGTCAATGTTTCAAACACTAATGTGATTTAAAACCTCCTCGAAATCAGATTAGACTATTTTATTTGACTAAAACAAAGAGTTGAGAATAAAAGTTAGTTTAGAGAAGAGTGAAGGAGCTGCAGACATGCTGGATAAAAACTGAAAAGTGCTGAATCAACATCTTCTGGAGAATTTTAAAAGGGTCAAATTATGGTTTTAGTGGTTTTCTGTTATTTATATCCTTTCATGATGTTGGATAATAAACATGGTCAATCTTCCAAAACTTGAGGTGAACATATGTAGAAATGCCTGCAAGACAAAAGTCAGGGCTTAAATCTGCTCTGAACGCTTCGTTTGCAACGTTTTTTTCTACCTTGTCATCATGGCTCATGGACAGCCGTCCGTTCTGTAATCTTGGTTGCTAAGGCGGTTGCTAAGTAGGTTGCTAAGGTGTTTCCACTCTCGTATCTCAGATGTGATTCAGCTCCAACATGTACGGATGTGATTTGAGAAGTTGAACATTTGGAGTAAAGAATGAGAAAAAGAAGTGAAATCCTGCTACTATAGTTAGTTTATGTAGAAGCTTCCTGAAGCCGACCAATCAGAGCAGAGTTAGCTACTTAGCTACTTAGATTGTGACTCAGTTAGTTTGCTACTTTGTTACTTAGTTCGTTACTAAGCTAAGGCTGTTGCTAAGGTGGTTGCTAAGGGCTGTGTTCCGTGGTTACTAAGGTGGTAGTTTATGTAGAAGCTTCCTGAAGCTGACCAATCAGAGCAGAGTGGGCTCATCAGGAGGAGGAGGGGGGGGGGGGGGGGGGGGGGTTCTTAAAGAGACAGGAGCTAAAACAGCCTGTTAATAGACAGAGGCTGAACTGAGCGGCTGCATAAAGGACCAGTAGAAGATAAATAAGGAGTTTTTAACTGGAAATCATGTAAAGATATTCCAGTAGAGACTCAGAATATTAATATAGAAGCTGGAGATGTAAAAGAATATGTTCCTCTTTAAAGCTGTGAATACAGTACAGTTAGTTATCAGCAGGTCCATGTGTTGTGTTTACCGTCACAGAGAAGAAATAATCTCTCGTTCATGTATAACTTCTCCTCTCTGCCGTCTCTTATCAGACTCACTGATGCTGCCAGCAGCTCTGTGAAACACTGAGGATGCAGTTTGCTGCTGTTCTCATATTTATATTTAAAGTCTGAACTGAATTTACAAATCCAAGCAGACGGAAATGAAGTTGTTTTGTCCAACAGCAACATCATACTGTATGCCAACAGTGTGGAAAATGATTCAGTGTGTATTTAAGCTTTTAAAATGTACTCCTATAAAAAAGATGCTCCTGATTTTACTTTAGTTTATATTTTATTTTAACAGTACTCATTTATTTCTGTTCTATTTATTGTTTTTTATGGTTTTTATTTTAATATCCAACATTTTTTATATTTTTCTTAATTGTCTGAATTGTTTTAAAGTCTTAATTTGCTGCTTTAAGTTTAGAAAAATGCTCTATAAATAAAGATTATTATTGTATTATTACGATCACTCCATGGAGATAATTATAACCTGAACTTAAAACTGCTCTCATCAAAAAATAATGTGTTTTTTTAACCGAATTAGAGGCCGAATCTGTCTTTAGCATTAAACACACGTGCTTATTATATTATAAAAGGGAGTATTTAACAGAATATGATATATATGGATGTTTTGCATGACGTTGTGCAGCTCGTATTTAAATTAAACACTGAAAGGTCGTCATTAAATAAATAATCATCAATCTTCAGCTGAAATAATGAACTCATCAGATAATAAATCAAAGAGATGCAACGTGTGAAACCTGCAACATGCTTAATGAACAGCGTGATATTTATATATGATATGAAATATAGTTTAACATTATATTAACCCTCCTGTTGTCCTCGAGTCAAGGAAAGAAGGAATGATGGAAGGAAGGAAGGAAGGAAGGAAGGATGGAAGGAAGAAGGAAGGAAAAGAGGGAGGAAGGAAGGAAGAAAGTGAGTAAGAAGGAAGGAAAGGAGGAAGGAAGAAGGAAGGAAAGGAGAGAGGAAGGAAGGAAGAAAGGAGGGAAAAAAGAAAGAGAGAAGGAGGGAGCGAGGGAGAAAGGAAAAGAGAAAGGAAGGAAGGAAGCTAGGGGGGAGGAAAGAAAGAGAGAAGGAGGGAGGGAAGAAAGAAGAAAGAGAGGAAGGAAAGAAGGAGGGAGGGAGGAAGGAAGGAAGGACAGAAGGAAGGGAGGAAAGAGAGAGGAAAGAAAGAAAGAGAGAAGGAGGGAGGGAAGAAGGAAGAGAGGAAGGAAAGAAGGAAGGAAGGAAGGAAGTGAGGAAAGAGAGAGGAAGGAAAGAAAAAGAGAAGGAGGGAAAGAAGAGAGGAAGGAAAGGAAGGAAAGGAGGGAGGAAGGAAGGAACAGTGAGAACAGACGGGGTCTATTTGACCCGGGAGGACGACAGGAAGGTTAAAACCAGTCAGCAGAGAAACATTAATTTAAACTTTAGGAGGATTTCAGTGAAACTCAGCAACGATCCATCAGAATAAGATTTTGTGACTCGGAGCGTCGACAGTGAAATAAAATCATCCTCATCTTGATTTGAAGGTTTTTTTTCTTTGATGTCTGGTTGTTGTGTTGAGGTGTGAAAACATCAGCTGACCGTTAAAAACCGCAGCAGCAACAGTGCCGACATCAGCCCGACGTCAGCCTCTGATTTATTTTGGGAGCGGAGGACATGACGTCTCTCTCTTTCTCTCTCTGAGGAGGGAAGAGATGAAAACAACTGAAAGATGTAAAATAAAAAGAGAATGGCTGATATTCAAACTACAGACCCTCCTGTTGTCCTCGAGTCAAGGAAGGAAGGGAAGAAGAAGGAAGAGAGGAAGAAGGAAGGAAGGGAGGAGGGAGGAAAGGAAGAAAGGAAAGAAGGAAGGAAGAAGGAAGGAAAGGAGGAAGAAGGACGGAAAGGAGGAAGGAAGGGAGGAGAGAGGAAGGAAAGGAGGGAGGAAAGAAGGAAGGAAAGGATGGAAGGGAGGAAGAAGGAAGGAAAGAAGTATGGAAGGGAGAAAAAAAAGGAAAGGAGGGAGGAAGAAGGAAGGAAGGAAGGAAGGAAGGAAGGAAAGATGGAAAGATGGAAAGAAGGAGGGAGGAAGGAAGGATGGAAGGATGGAAGGAAGGAAGGATGGAAGGGAGGAAGGAAGGAAGGAACGAAAGATGGAAGGAAGGAAGGAAGGAAGGAAGGAAGGAAGGAAGGAAGTTTTTAACCTAAAAATATCAAAATACAAAGAAGAACAACCTTAAATTAACTGCTTTTATATAGAGTCTGATGTTCTTCACACTACATGTAAACCAGTTCTATGTTCAGTATCTTGTGTAAAGACACTTGGGATCAAACCTGTGATCTTCCTGCTGAACCACAGCTGCCCCCAAACCTAAAAAAGAACAATCAAAGATCCTCTATATATAACAAGTGTAGCTGGAGTTTTGACCTCTTTCAACTTTCCTCCCATCTTCGTGCATCTTGGAAGTGAAGTATAGAAAACTCGACTCTGCTTCTACAGAATCCTAAAAATAAACAAACATAGACGATGAGAACAAGCTGTGAACGATGCAGGAAACACTTTAACACACAGATTGTTTGACTGTTCCGTCTTTCCTCCCTTCCTTCCTTCCATCTGTCCTTCCTCCCTCCCTCCTTCTTTCCTTCCTTTCCTTCCTCCCTCCCTCCTTCTCTCTTTCTTTCCTATGTCCTTCCTCCCTCTTTTCCTTTCTCCCTCCTTCCTTCTTTCCTCCCTCACTCCTACCTTCCTTCCTTATTTCCTCCGTCTTTCTTTCCTCCCTTCCTTCTTTCCTTTCCTCCCTTCCTTCTTTCCTTTCCTCCCTTCCTTCCTCCCTCCCTTCCTTCCTCCCTCCTTCCCTTCCCTCCTTTCCTTCCTTCTTCCTCCTTTCCTTCCTTCTTCCTCCCTTCCTTCTTCCTTTCCTTCCTTCTTCCTCTTTTCCTTCCTTCTTCCTTCTTTCCTTTCCTCCACTTTAACACACATATCTGTTCTTAAAATGCACGTATGAGGGATTTTAATCTTCCTGTCGTCCTCCCGGGTCAAATTGACCCCGTCTGTTTTGACTGTTCCTTCCTCCCTCCCTCCTTCTCTCTTTCTTTCCTTCTTCTCTCTTTCCTCCCTTCCTTCCTTCCTTCCTTCCTTCCTACCTTCCTTCTTTCCTCTGTCCTTCCTTCCTCTTTTCCTTTCTCCCTCCTACCTTCCTTCAAATTCACTCAGAAACATCTTGAGACATTGGAGATTAAAAGTCATCAAAATCTTTTTCCTCCGTTTTACCTGGTTGCCGTGGCGATGCAGGGAATTTCAATGTTTCGCCCTAAAACAGGAACTACTGGCCAAATGGCTCTGTAGAAAGTTAAGAAAATTGAGCCCCTCCCTCCAGATTGACATAGATGAATGAAAGTTAGTACACATATGTATTATGTAAAGACGCACAAAAACGTCTCTTGGACCTCTACCCTAACTCCAACAGGAAGTGGGCTATTTTGATTCAAATTTTTGATTTCGCCGCCTGTTTGTTGCCATATTACGCCATGTACTTTAACAAACTCCTCCTACAGATCTAATCAACTTCATAATCTAAAGGGTCTTATACTGGTTAAATAAAGATTGCATTTAAAATAAGTAAAATACATATAGACAGTGCTTCTTACTAATTTATTACTCTGTGTCTTTTTCCCTCTTTTAATCCTTTTCTGTAGTCTCCACCGAAGGGAGCGACTATTCCATACCGACCCAGCCCGACCCCGGGAACTGTGCTGCTGGCAGGAAACCAGGTGAGAGCATGCAGGATGATGTAATGATGATGTACTGTAATTCAAAATAAAATTATATAATCACAATGTTAGAAAGAGAGAAAAAAAAGTTAAATTAGTTAGATACAAGATGGCTGGAAGGATTCATTGAAAGAAGAAGGTAAGAGTGTGAAAGTTAAGTGGAATAAAAAAAGGGAAAATATGGATTTATAGACAAAAGGAAGCATGAAGGGATGTAGGGAGAGAGGCAGGAATGGATGGATAGAGGTGTAGATGGAAGAGATCTAGTGAGGGAAGAAGAAATGATGGATGGATGTTAGAGGAGGATTTAGTAGAGGATGGATGAACGAGCCAATATATCATTTATTTATTTATTGTCGGATAATTTGCTTTGGTTTGCAATTAGAATTATAAAGAAAAGGCCCACATGGATGCATCTCACTGCTTATTTCATCTACACACACACACACACACACACACACACACTAACCATCACTGTGAATGGCAGCTCCTGTCACCACCCATCCAATAGGATACAAATTAGGCTTTTTTTCATATTTATTCATTAAAAAAATCATGATTATTCATCAGGCAGGGGTGTGTGTGTGTGTGTGTGTGTGTGTGTGTGTGTGTGTGTGTGTGTGTGTGTGTGTGTGTGTGTGTGTTTGTATAGCATTAACACCATATTCTTATAATTAAAGAGAAACATCCACGAAATCATTAATTTGGTTGATTCTGCAAAATTTCACTTACAACGCAAGGCATTCATGAGTTTGTCTCTAGGTTAACGTTAGGCCAGCTTCGTCGTCATGGTTACAATAATAACCACGGGGGTTAAAGGTTGGAAACAGGAAACAAAGTGTTGGGTTAAAGCCTCGATCCATCCCTCCTCCTCTGAATGAGAACATCTGTCCACATGTAAATATAAACACATCATCTGACCTGCACCACTGCTCCGCCTCACTGTTACTACGGCAACTAGATGACAGCTGTCACTCAAACTAACTCATAAAACCTCTATTTAACCCTTTTGGTCCTAATTTGCATCAATAAATTCCTTCTTCTCATATTTATAACTGAGTCAAATCTGAATCACATCAATGTGATTTACATTTTTCTTTTTTATATACTTTATTTATTTTAATCATTTCATTTTCTACATTTTTTATTATGTGATAAAGTTTGTCATCCAGTGATACAACATAAAAACAATTAATTAATTAATTAGTTAAACTAGTTAACCTTCCTGCTGTCCTCCCGGGTCAAATTGACCCCGTCTGTTTTGACTGTTCCTTCCTTCCTTCCTTCCTTCCTTCCTTCCTTCCTTCCTTCCTTCCTTCCTTCCTTCCTTCCTTCCTTCCTTCCTTCATTCCTTCCATCCTTCTCCCTCCTTTCCTTCCTTTTTCCTCCCTTCCTTCCTCCTTTCCTTCCTTCTTCCTCTTTTCCTTCCTTCTTCCTTCTTTCCTTTCCTCCCTCCTTTCCTTCCTTCCTTCTTCCTCCCTTCCTTCTTTCCTTCCTCCATCCCCCTTTCTTCCTTCCTTCTGGCCTTCCTTCCTCCCTCCCTCCTTCTTTCCTTCTTTCCTTCCTTCCTTTCGTTCGTCCCGTCCTTCTTTCCTCCCTCCCTCCCTCATTCCTTCTTTCCTCCCTCCTTCCCTTCTTTCCTCCATCTTTCTTCCTTCCTTCTTCCACCCTTCCTTCCTTCTTCCTCCCTAAATAAAATATCTTCCTGAGTCGTTATAGCTGCAGAATGCTAAATGAAGTATTTGGTATTTCTCTCACATGTCATTCTCTGTATTTTCTTCTGCATTTCTCGAACCAAATAAACAACGTAAACAAATAGAAACACAATTAAAAAGCATCCAAATATGAAGCCGAATGTTTCTATCTCATTATCTGTAATATTGCGGCCATGATGCCACCTCCAGCTGAGCCGTGTCTGTCAGTATAATCACATTAACGGCCGCTGCTGTTCACAGCTGAGGCTGATTAAGCCAATAACGGGTTGTAATTGATCACCATATGGCTTTGATTGAGCCAGTTGGATCCTCTGATTGGAGTCCTGTAGTAGAGATTGGAAAAGAAAAGAAAGATTTAGATTTATTTGCATCAATTTACAACCGAATATTGAAGAAGAGCCCAAAAACCTCCTTTAACCCTCCTGTTGTCCTCCTGGGTCAAATTGACCCCGTTGACTGTTCCTTCTTTCCTTCTTTCCTTCCTTCCTTCCTTCTTTCCTTCTTTCCTTCCTTCCTTCCTCCCTCTTTCTTTATTTTTTCCTTCGTTCTAACCCTCCTTCCCTCTTTCTTTGCTCCCTCCTCCTTCCATACTTCTTTCCTCACTTCCTTCCTTCCATCCTTCCTCATTCCTTCCTTCTTTCTGACCTCCCTTCCTCCCTCCTGTCTTTCCTTCCTCCCTTCCTTCCCTCCTTCCTCCCTTCCTTCCTCCTGTCCTTCCTTCCTCCCTTCCTTCTTTCCTCACTTCCTTCCTTCCTTCCTTCCTTCCTTCCTTCTCTCCTTACTTCCTTCCTATTTTCCTCCCTGCCTCCCTCCTTACTCCTTTCCTTCCTTCCTTCCTTCCTCCTGTCCTTCCTTCCTTCCTTCTTTCCCTCCTTCCATCCACATTCAGCATCCAGTTAGCTCCTTCTGCACAATTATTACAAAAACCAAGGTTGGAAAAAAAAACATCCTGCATCTTTATAGATTTTTCCCTGTAAGGTTTTTTCAGAGCATCTTCAGCTCTGAGAAGTTTTCAGGGACAGAAACTCTGATGCTTAATTGGTTGAAGGAATGTGTGTGCGCTGAGGCTCGACGGTGCACAGCAGCTTATAGCAGCATGCAGGTTGTCATTCAGGTCAGAGGATGATTTTCCCTGAGAGAGAGAAGCAGAAACTGTGAGATCTGTCTGTACTTGGTCACACATCATCGGACTGTAACAGAAATTGTTTCTCTCTGCATTTCTAGTCGGGATCGTTCGGTTGTTTGTGGACAAACACTGTGGAGGCTCCGAGGTGTCAACAGTGGGAATAACTGTCCCAAATATATAGAAAACATGTTCAAACTGAGTCTCACAGTTTATATTTCAGCTGCTTCAAACTTTAAAAATCACCCTCCTTTTGTCCTCGAGGCAAGGAAGGAAGGTAGGAAGAAGGAAAGAAAGGAAGGAAGGAAGGAAGAAAGGAAAGAAGGAAGGAAGGAAGGAATGAAGGATGGAAGGAAGGGAGGAGGGAGGGAGGATAGAAGGAAGGAAGGAAGGATGGAGAAAAGAAGGAAGGAAGGAAAGTAGGACGGAGGGAGGAAAAAAGGAAGGGGGGAGGGAGGGAGGGAGAAAGGAAAAGAGGAAGGGAGGAAGGAAGGAAAGGACAGAGGAAAGAAGGAAGGGAGGAAGGTAGGAAGGAAGGAAAGAAGTGAGGAAGAAAGGGGGTTGGAGGAAGGAAAGAAGGAAGGGAGGAAAGAGAGAAGGAGGGAGGGAGGAAGGACAGACGGAAGGAAGTAAGGGAGGAAAGAAGGAACAGTCAAACATACTTGATGTAGTTAAAGTATTAGATAGATAGACACAGTAAAAAATACTCCATTACAAGTAAAAGTACTGCAGTATTATGAGTGATGTAGTATGCAGTATTACAGTAAAGTACTGCAGTATTATAGCGATGTAGTATGCAGTATTACAGTAAAAGTACTGCAGTATTATAGTGATGTAGTATGCAGTATTACAGTAAAAGTACTGCAGTATTATAGTGATGTAGTATGCAGTATTACAGTAAAAGTACTGCAGTATTATGGGTGATGTAGTATGCAGTATTACAGTAAAAGTACTGCAGTATTATGAGCGATGTAGTATGCAGTATTACAGTAAAAGTACTGCAGTATTATGAGTGATGTAGTATGCAGTATTACAGTAAAAGTACTGCAGTATTATAGTGATGTAGTATGCAGTATTACAGTAAAAGTACTGCAGTATTATAGTGATGTAGTATGCAGTATTACAGTAAAAGTACTGCAGTATTATGAGCGATGTAGTATGCAGTATTACAGTAAAAGTACTGCAGTATTATGAGTGATGTAGTATGCAGTATTACAGTAAAAGTACTGCAGTATTATAGTGATGTAGTATGCAGTATTACAGTAAAAGTACTGCAGTATTATGAGCGATGTAGTATGCAGTATTACAGTAAAGTACTGCAGTATTATAGTGATGTAGTATGCAGTATTACAGTAAAAGTACTGCAGTATTATAGTGATGTAGTATGCAGTATTACAGTAAAAGTACTGCAGTATTATGAGTGATGTAGTATGCAGTATTACAGTAAAGTAGTGGTTTGGTCCTCTGACTGATATATTATTATTATGACATCATTAGATTATTAATAGTGAAGCATCAGTGTTAGAGCAGCATGTTACTGTTGTAGCTGCTGGAGGTGGAGCTAGTTTACACTACTTTATATACAGTTAGCTAGTTTAGTTCAGTGGTTCCCAACCTAGGGGTGGGGCCCCTCCAAAGGGTCAGCAGATAAATGTGAGGGGTGGTGAGATGATTAATGGGAGAGGAAAGAAGAAACAAATGTGTTTTCAGTTTTTGGGCTTTTGAACCACTGATCAGATGCAACATGAATATCTAAGCAGTGACTTCTGTCTTCACTTAATCTCAAACAGATCTTCATCTCCTCCCACACAGAAATTGGGCGATACTCTTGATCTGATTGTGACTCATAACTTGCTCCTCTCCCCCCCCCCTACATCTGTCTGATTACTCCTTTATTCAATCAGCAGTCTAGTTACCAGAAAGTCTTCATGTTCCTCTGCAAAATACCTTCCACTGAAACCTCCAGTCCCACATATTGACTCATCTTTCCAATGAGGTCTTGGTTACTCTGCCTCTTTATCAGTCCTTACCATAGACTGTATATTAGAAATGGACGTAACATCCGTGACGTCACCCATTGGTTTGTGGACTGCTGCTCGGAGGCCAATAGTATCGGATCTGAGCAGCGCCATCTTGAAAATTTCCGGTGCATGCTGGGAAAAATAAAAACACTGATTCTACTTATATGGGCATCAGGAGGAGCATGAGGCGCCCTCCTGAACCTGTGAACCAATCAACCTGTCAATCACCACGTAGCCACGCCCTAATGCATACCCTGCTTTATCGTCACATATAAAATCAGGGAGGCCAAAATGTCCCAAATGAACATCATACTGCATTGAAGAAGGCTTTAAACTAGCGATTGAGACCATAAACACATTTTGAAAACGTTTACTGAGGTTAGAAATCAAGTGAGAAGTTGGTGAATTCTCCATTGACTTGTATAGAGACGGAAGTCCTTTTGACACCAAAACGGTCGCCCCCTGGTGGCCTTATGATAGAATGCAGTTTTAAGTTACTTCCGCGTTGGCCTCATTGCAGAGGACCAGAACTCCCCACCTGGTCCTTATCCTCTTCTCTTGACAATCTCAATGTTCTTCAAGGATCAGTGTTCGGTCTCCTCTTCTCAGTATAAACTACTAAGTAAAGTAAAAGTACCTTTAAATTGTACTTGAGTAAATGTACTTACTTCACAACATCTATCAATGTATTAAATGTTTTCTTAGATCCTGTCTGGATTTGTTTTTTATGTATTTTTCGGAGGTTCAACAGAGGCAGGATGTTAAAGTTTGATCAGTAGGAGCTTTTTTAACTCTTGGTTCTGACTGTGTTTGTGTCTCTGTGTCTCCGCTGAAGGTGTTCGAGGCTTCAGACTTCGGCTCTCATCCCTTGTTCTCAGTGGCACAGGGAGGAGTGGACCTGCAGCAAGTGAGTACGGCCGCCTGGGGGGAAAGGGTCAAGGGTCAAAGGTCACTTCATCACTCTCTGTTTATTAATCTGCTGACATGTTGTATTGACCCAGGCTGTAAAAGATATAAAACAATGTAAAGCTTGTAAAATAAATCACCACCTTAACCCTCCTGTTGTCCTCGAGTCAAGGAAGGAAGGGAGGAAGAAGGAATGAAGGGAGGGAGGAAGGAAGGATGGAAGGGAGGAAGAAGGGAGGAAAGGAGGAAGAAGGAAGGAAACAAGGAAGGAGGGAGGGAGGAAGGAAAGGAAAAGAGGAAGTGAAGATGGAAGGAAAGAAGGACAGAGGAAAGAAGGAAGGAAGAAAGGAAGGGAAGGAGGGAGGGAGGGAGAAAGGAAAAGAGGAAGGGAGGAAGGAAGGAAAGAAGGACAGAGGAAAGAAGGAAGGGAGGAAGGAAAAGGAGGAAGAAAGGAAAAGAGGAAGGAAGGAAAGAAGGACAGGAAACAAGGAAGGGAATAAGGAAAGGATGTAAGGAAGGACAGAGGAAACAAGGACGGTAGGAGGGAGGGAGGAAACAAGGAAGGAGGGAGGAAGGGAGAAAGGAAAAGAGGAAGGGATGAAAGAAGGAAATAAGGACAGAGGAAACAAGGAAGGGAGGAAGGAAAGGAAGGAAGGAAGGATGGAGGAAACAAGGAAGGTAGGAGGGAGGGAGGAAAGAGAGAGGAAGGAACAAAAGAGAGAAGGAGGGAGGAAGAAAGGACAGAAAGAAGGGAGGAAAGAGAGAGGAAGGAACAAAAGAGAGAAGGAAAAAAGGACAGACGGAAGGAAGGAAGGGAGGAAAGAAGAAACAGTCAAAACAGACAGGGTCAATTTGACCCGGGAGGACGACAGGAAGGTTAAATCTTTCCTCCTTTCTCTAGATTGAAAAAGATTTCCCCAATTTATTACGATTTCTGTCAAAACACGACTTTAATTGCTTAAACAACAAACCCACACTTTGTTTTATTATGTTTCTCCTGATTAAATCAATCAATCTTCATCTCATTTTGTAAAAGAAATCTCTGCGTTTGTAAGCTCTGAGCTGTGAGAGTAAACAACCAAACAACCGTCTCCCCTGAGCCGAGGCCCAGAGCCGAAAGACCCGAAACTCAATCACGCTGCTGTTGCTGCTGTGATGTCACACACCGCTGCAGACAGCCGCAGCATCGTAAAGAGAGAGAGGCTGCCACAGTGGTCAAGGATCCCAGATTAACACCTCTGTACAGAGAGGCCTGATAAATAGGACTTCTTTTACTAGCTAAAAAACCTGGGGGAGCCAAGGTTGTAAAGATGAAGGATGTTAAAACACAGAGAAAGAAAGAAATAGAAAAAGGGACAAAAGGAAGGGAAATTATTATTTTCATTCAAGGGCCACAAAAAGCTCATCTCATGTGGGCGGACCATTAAAAAGAAGGAAGGAAGGAAGGAAGGAAGGAAGGGAGGAAGGATGGAAAGATGGAAGGAAGGAGGGAAGGAAAATAAGGAAGGAAGGAAGGAAAAAAGGAAGGAAGGAAGGAAGGAAAATAAGGCAGGAAGGAAGGAAGGAAGGAAAGATGGAGGAAAGGAAAGAAGGAAGGAAAAGAAAACAGGAAAGAGAGATGGAAGACAGAGAGGAAGGAAAATAAGACAGGAAGGAAAGTGGGCCGGATTGGACCTCTCGGCAGGCTGAATCTGGCCCATAAGCCTAATGTTTGACACTGCTGGTATAAAATAAATCAGTGGAGAGAACAAATGAAATCAGACATCTCAACCAATCAGGTAACAGGTACGTTCGGGGTCAATATTACTTCTTTATATAAAGTCTGACTGGAGGAAGGAAGGAAGGAAGGATATACGAAAGAAGTGACTCTAAAAGTGTCCTGAAAAGGAAATGACAGCTACAGCAGTAAGAAGTTAAACACCTTCCTGTAAAACAGACCTGCAGACATTACTGTAATTGAAAGGATGAATCGGAGCCACAGACATTACTGTAATTGAGAGGATGAATCGGAGCCACAGACATTACTGTAATTGAGGATGAATTGGAGCCACAGACATTAGTGTAATTGAGGATGAATCGGAGCCACAGACATTACTGTAATTGAGAGGATGAATCGGAGCCACAGACATTACTGTAATTGAAAGAATGAATCGGAGCCACAGACATTACTGTAATTGAGGATGAATCGGAGCCACAGACATTACTGTAATTGAAAGAATGAATCGGAGCCACAGACATTACTGTAATTGAGGATGAATCGGAGCCACAGACATTACTGTAATTGAAAGAATGAATCGGAGCCACAGACATTACTGTAATTGAGAGGATGAATCTGAGCCACAGACATTACTGTAATTGAGGATGAATCGGAGCCACAGACATTACTGTAATTGAGGATGAATCGGAGCCACAGACATTACTGTAATTGAAAGGATGAATCGGAGCCACAGACATTACTGTAATTGAAAGGATGAATCGGAGCCACAGACATCACTGTAATTGAAAGGATAAATCGGAGCCACAGACATTACTGTAATTGAAAGGATGAATCGGAGCCACAGACATTACTGTAATATAGGATGAATCGGAGCCACAGACATTACTGTAATTGAGGATGAATCGGAGCCACCGACATTACTGTAATTGAGGATGAATCGGAGCCACCGACATTACTGTAATTGAGGATGAATCGGAGCCACAGACATTACTGTAATTGAGGATGAATCGGAGCCACAGACATCACTGTAATTGAGGATGAATCGGAGCCACAGACATTACTGTAATTGAAAGAATGAATCGGAGCCACAGACATTACTGTAATTGAGAGGATGAATCTGAGCCACAGACATTACTGTAATTGAGGATGAATCGGAGCCACAGACATTACTGTAATTGAGGATGAATCGGAGCCACAGACATTACTGTAATTGAGAGGATGAATCGGAGCCACAGACATTACTGTAATTGAAAGGATGAATCGGAGCCACAGACATCACTGTAATTGAAAGGATAAATCGGAGCCACAGACATTACTGTAATTGAAAGGATGAATCGGAGCCACAGACATTACTGTAATTGAGGATGAATCGGAGCCACCGACATTACTGTAATTGAGGATGAATCGGAGCCACCGACATTACTGTAATTGAGGATGAATCGGAGCCACAGACATTACTGTAATTGAGAATGAATCGGAGCCACAGACATTACTGTAATTGAGGATGAATCGGAGCCACAGACATTACTGTAATTGAAAGGATGAATCGGAGCCACAGACATTACTGTAATTGAGGATGAATCGGAGCCACAGACATTACTGTAATTGAGAGGATGAATCGGAGCCACAGACATTACTGTAATTGAGGATGAATCGGAGCCACAGACATTACTGTAACTGAAAGGATGAATCGAAGCCACAGACATTACTGTAATTGAAAGGATGAATCGGAGCCACAGACATTACTGTAATTGAGGATGAATCGGAGCCACAGACATTACTGTAATTGAGGATGAATCGGAGCCACAGACATTACTGTAATTGAAAGGATGAATCAGAGCCACAGACATCACTGTAATTGAGGATGAATCAGAGCCACAGACATTACTGTAATTGAGGATAAATCAGAGCCACAGACATCACTGTAATTGAGGATGAATCGGAGCCACAGACATCACTGTAATTTAAAGGATGAATCGGAGCCACAGACATTACTGTAATTGAGGATGAATCGGAGCCACAGACATTACTGTAATTGAAAGGATGAATCGGAGCCACAGACATTACTGTAATTGAAACGATGAATCGGAGCCACAGACAATACTGTAATTGAAAGGAAGAATCGGAGCCACAGACATTACTGTAATTGAGGATGAATCAGAGCCACAGACATTACTGTAATTGAAAGGATGAATCAGAGCCACAGACATTACTGTAATTGAGGATGAATTGGAGCCACAGACATTACTGTAATTGAGGATGAATCGGAGCCACAGACATTACTGTAATTGAGAGGATGAATCGGAGCCACAGACATTACTGTAATTGAAAGAATGAATCGGAGCCACAGACATTAGTGTAATTGAGGATGAATCGGAGCCACAGACATTACTGTAATTGAGAGGATGAATCGGAGCCACAGACATTACTGTAATTGAAAGAATGAATCGGAGCCACAGACATCACTGTAATTGAAAGGATGAATCGGAGCCACAGACATTACTGTAATTGAGGATGAATCGGAGCCACAGACATTACTGTAATTGAGGATGAATCGGAGCCACAGACATTACTGTAATTGAGGATGAATCGGAGCCACCGACATTACTGTAATTGAGGATGAATCGGAGCCACCGACATTACTGTAATTGAGGATGAATCGGAGCCACAGACATTACTGTAATTGAGGATGAATCGGAGCCACAGACATTACTGTAACTGAAAGGATGAATCGGAGCCACAGACATTACTGTAACTGAAAGGATTAATCGGAGCCACAGACATTACTGTAATTGAAAGGGTGAATCAGAGCCACAGACATTACTGTAATTGAGGATGAATCGGAGCCACAGACATTACTGTAATTGAAAGGATGAATCAGAGCCACATTGAGCTGCAACAGTCTCCTCTCTCACACAGTGCTGATGATTCCTGAGGCGCTATAAAGAACAAAAAAACCTGTTTCTGTGCCAGCTCCAGCCGCATTCACAGAATTAATGAGAGATTGTTCTGGTATCAGTGTTTTAATGCTTTTATTACGGTGATAATAAGCTGCAGCTGCTGGGCTGTAGAGTACAACAAAGACAAAGAAATGTAATATAAACTGCTGAGTTGTTAACACGCTGTAGAGAGCTGCTACTTTATTATAGGTCATGTTTTACCAAAGAGAGCTCTGTGCTTTACTGATAGAACTGATGCACAATGCTAGTATATTTTTAAAGAGGATAAGAATATGATTTAATCTGAGGTAATGTAATAGGGGAGAGCGGGGTCAGTTGTCACATTCATTAGATTGACGGTCTCTAGAGGGTAGTGTTGTTAAAAAGTGTTAGATGTTACTTCAGAGATCATTTCTGGAGTAAACTGCTTTGACATTGAGGTGAGAGGACGTTTATTTAGGGTTATCAAAGCTGCACAAAAAAATAACAAAAACACACCTACCCAACCTGGAAGACATTTTCAACTCCCGCTGTCTTCAGAAAGCCACCAACATTCTGCAGGATCCATCCCACCCGGCCCATCATCTGTTTGAACGTTACCGGACAGTTAAAACCCGAACCACCAGACTGTTAAACAACTTTCATTCTAAAGCCACCACCACATTGAACACAAGCTTACAAACCCGAACTCATAACTAACAACACATAAACCTCACAAACACCAAAGTGCAATAAATCAACTTGTGCAGAGATAGAGATATAAAACAATGTAAAGCTTGCAAAAAATACTCCCTTTGCAAATTAAATTACCGCCTTAAATTCTTCCTCCTGCACCTCTAGATTGAAAAAGATTTCCCCGATTTATTACGATTTCTGTCAAAACACGACTTTAATTGCCTCAACAACAAACCCACACTTTGTTTTATTATGTTTCTCCTGATTAAATCAATCAATCTTCATCTCATTTTATAAAAGAAATCTCTGCATTGGAAAGCTCTGAGCTGTGCGGGTAAACAATCAAACAATGAGCCGAAGGTCCCGAAAATAAAGTGCACAACACATATTAGACGGCTCACATCTACTGCACAGAATCAGCTGAAGGAGAGAAAAACCTCTTCATTCCTAGCTGACACTTTAGGCTTCAATTACAAATGAAAAGGGAATATATTCAGTATACGCTATATGAGGAATTTAACCCTCCTGTTGTCCTCGAGTCAAGAAAGGGAGGGAGGGAGGGAGGGAGGGAGGGAGGGAGGAAGGAAGAAGGAAGGAAAAGAGGGAGGGAGGAAGGAAAGAGGGAAGGAAGGTAGGAAGGAATGAAAGGAGGGAGGAATGAAGCAAGGGAGGAAGAAGGAAGGAAAAGATGGAGGGAGGAAGGAAAGGAGGGAGGAAGGAAAGAGGGAAGGAAGGAAGGAAGGAAGGAAGGAAGGAAGGAAGGAAGGAAGGAAGGAAGGACAGAGGAAAGAAGGAAGGAGGGAAGGAGAAAGGAAAAGAGGAAGGGATGAAGGAAGGAAAGAAGGAAGGGAGGAAAAGAGGGAGGGAGGAAGGAAAGAGAGAAGGAGGGAGGGAGGAAGGACAGATGGAAGGAAGGAAGGGAGGAAAGAGAGAGGAATGAAAAAAAGAGAAAAGGAGGGAGGGAGGACAGACAGAAGGAAGGAAGGAAAGAAGGAACAGTCAAAACAGACGGGGGCCTGGGAGGACGACAGAAAGGTTAAAGGAGAGTATAAAGTGTGACTACCAACCCCGGTCTCCCCTAATAGACAGGAAGCTGCATATTATGTTACTTCCTGCAGTGTTGGTCAACGTGCACGACAGAGACATTTATTCATCTTCTCTAAACATCAACATATGAATCAGCAGCTTCTGACTAAGAGCACGTTGACTCAGTGTGACACACAGAGCGTTACTTCCTGCTTAGAGCTCGTTAGATTTACACAACTTGTTCAAATAGACGACATTTACTAGACAGCTGCAATTATTTTCCAGATGAAACCAGTTTTTTTAGCATGTGACCCTAAAACATCTGTTTAGTTGAGGCTCATCGTCATATCTGTAATCTGCATTTCAAATAACTTGAATAACTAAACTTTTATGTGACTTATTAAATAGTAACAAAGTAACACAGTGTCCAAAAACCTGCAGAGATGTAAAGTAACTAAGTACATTTACTCTAGTACAGTTTAGAGGTACTTGTACTTTACTGCAGTACAGATTGAGGTACTTGTACTTTACTGTAGTACAGTTTGAGGTACTTGTACTTTACTGTAGTACAGTTTGAGGTACTTTTACTTTACTGTAGTACAGTTTGAGGTACTTGTACTTTACAGTAGTACAGTTTGAGGTACTTGTACTTTACTGTAGTACAGTTTGAGGTACTTGTACTTTATTGTAGTACAGTTTGAGGTACTTGTACTTTATTGTAGTACAGTTTGAGGTACTTGTACTTTACTGTAGTACAGTTTGAGGTACTTGCACTTTATTGTAGTAAAGTTTGAGGTACTTGTACTTTATTGTAGTACAGTTTGAGGTACTTGTACTTTATTGTAGTACAGTTTGAGGTACTTGTACTTTATTGTAGTACAGTTTGAGGTACTTGTACTTTACTGTAGTACAGTTTGAGGTACTTGCACTTTATTGTAGTAAAGTTTGAGGTACTTGTACTTTACTGTAGTACAGTTTGAGGTACTTTCACTTTACTGCAGTACAGTTTGAGGTACTTGTACTTTACTGTAGTACAGTTTGAGGTACTTTCACTTTACTCCAGTACAGTTTGAGGTACTTGTACTTTACTGTAGTACAGTTTGAGGTACTTTTACTTTACTGTAGTACAGTTTGAGGTACTTGTACTTTACTGTAGTACAGTTTGAGGTACTTTTACTTTACTGTAGTACAGTTTGAGGTACTTGTACTTTACTGCAGTGCATCTCTCCTTCCTTCCTTCCTTCCTTCCATCTTTCCTTCCTCTTTTCTTTTCCTTCCTTCCTTCCTTCCTTCCTTCCTTCCTTCCTTCCTTCCTTCCATCTTTCCTTCCTTCCTTCCTTCCTTCCTTCCTTCCTTCCTTCCTTCCGTCTTTCCTTCCTCTTTTCTTTTCCTTCCTTCCTTCCTCTCTTCTTTCCTCCTCTCTTCTCACATCAGATCATATTAGTCTATATTCGGCCCTTGAATGAAACTGACCCTCCTGGTTTAGATATATTTTATATATCAGAAGGTTTAATTTTAAGTGAACTTCGATTCATTCAAAACGTCTCAAACTGAACATTAAACTGTTGAGTTTTTAAATGAACTCTGCAAGTTTTTAACCATCATTTCTGAGAAGACTTTAATAACATTCAGCCTCTCTATTCATCATCCCACTGAATTCTTCTCCCTGCTAATACCGCTGCTGGCACAAACATCTTTTCATGCCGAGGACGAAGCGGAGCGTTGAGATGAGCTCATCCGTGGCTGAATGGTCTGAGGTCAGGCAGTGAGTCACCATCATTAGCAGAGTGTCCTTCAACCAGACACCAAAACACAACAATGATGCCGTTTATTTCCTGTCAGTCTGAGCTGCAGGACAAATCCCTGTTTTAGGCTTTTCTGTATAAATATGAGTCAAACACACAGCAAACATATGTATAAGCTTCCTTCCTTCCTTCCTTCTTCCTCCCTTCCTTCCTTCATTCCATCTTTCCTTCCTTCCTTCCTTCCTTTCTTTCCTTCCTTCCTTCCATCCTTCTTTCCTTCCTTCCTTCCATCTGTCTTCTCTTCCTTCCTTCCTCCTTCTTCCAGCTTTCCTTCATCTCTTCTTTTCCTTCTTTTCCTTCTTTTCTTCCTTCCTTCCATCTTTCCTTCCTTCCTTCCATCTTTCCTTCCTTCCATCCTTCCTTCCTCCTTTCCTCCCTTCCTTCCTTCCTTCCATCCTTCCTTTCTTCCTTCCGTCCTTCCATATTTACTTCCCTCCTTCCTTCCTTCCTACCTTCATTCCTTCCTTCCATCTGTCTTCTCTTCCTCCTTTCCATCTTTCCTTCCTTCCTTCCATCCTTCCATCTTTCTTTCCTTCTTTCCTTCCTTCCTTCCTTCCATCCTTCCTTCCTTCATTCCTTCCTTCCTTCCTTCCTTCCTCCTTTCCTTCCTTCATTCCATCTTTTCTTCCTTCCTTCTTCCTCCCTTCCATCTTTCCTTCCTTCCTTCTTCCTCCCTTCCATCTTTCCTTCCTTCCTTCATTCCTTCCTTCCTACCTTCATTCCTTCCTTCCATATGTCTTCTCTTCCTCCCTTCCATCTTTCCTTCCTTCCTTCCCTTCCATCCTTCCTTTCTTCCTTCCGTCCTTCCATCTTTCCTTCCTTCCTTCCTTCCTTCCTTCCTTCTTCCTCCCTCTGAGGTCAGGCACTGAGTCACCATCATTAGCAGAGTGTCCTTCAACCAGGACACCAAAACGCTTATTTCCTGTCAGTCTGAGGGAAGTAAATAAATATGGTATTTGAACCAACTGCATGATTTTAACTGCAACTGTGGCATAAAATTGTCTAAAAGTGACAATAATATAATTTATTGCATTTATTTAAGTGACAATATATCATGCAAAAAAAGTAGTTATCGAGACAGCTTTATTTTGAGCCAATCGTGGTCCAGTATTTTTTAAATCTTATTTTATTTTTACATTAAAAAAAGAGAGAAGATGCTCTGCACCAGATTTAGTTAACAGCTCATTTCATCTGCAGTCGCTGGGCCGGTAAAGGAAACAAACACTCAATAAGCCAACATACTATTCATACTCACACAACACACACACACACACACACACACACACACACACACACACACACACACACACACACACACACACACACTCACCTCATAGGAATAAACATATAACAAAGCTATTTTGTTTTTAAAGCAGGTCATTAGAATATTATATTAATGATTAATGAAAGTCTGGGCAGGTTTAGCGACTGTTGGGGAGTTTATTCTGTTCTTTAGTGGGCTTTGATGGAAAAGGTGGATTGAGCAGAGGTGGAGCCTCGTTTAGGGAAGCTAGTTGTAGTTCCCTGTAGGAGCCAAAATATGTTTTGTTTATGTTTATATTAGCTTGGGCTGCACGTATTGCGTCACATGCAGTGATTGACACATGGGTGTGGTTTCCCCCTTATTTTACCTGTTCACTTGGGTGGCGGCGGGAGATTTGGACAAAGGGACAAAGGGAGTTAGTAGAGCTCATCATCATCATCATCATCATCATCATCACTTTATTCTCACAGTCGGATCACATCGAGGTTTTTATATTTGTGATTTATGGACGTGTCACAGATAAGAGCCTTCTAAAGTCTCTCAGCGGCCTTTTGGACAAGCAGTCGCAACACTTCCCTTTGAAGCTCAGTTGTTGAGAGCAGAGCTGAACAAAGCTCTTCAGCCGTGGAGGAGAAGCAGCATTGTGAATTATTTTATGCACTAAACAGACTTCGTGATGTATAAACTTGAATCCTACGACGGGTATATGATAACTTTAGTTGGGCCAACTTGCTCTGAGAGAAGTGAGTCAGTTCTGCTAACTTCACATTTTGAACTCTGTGCACATTGTGGAAGTAATTACTCTAAAAGTTAAAAAGCTGTTCAACTTGTTACTGAACTTTTATTTAAAGTTGTGCCAACTTATTGATTTTTAACTTTACAGTAAAAGAGAGATAAACTTGTGAAAATATAAAAAAATATGTACAGTTGCATTCAAACTGTGTGTCCAAATGTTTAGCTTGATACTGCACAATATTCAAGCTTCTCCTGGTTTCTTACT
>NW_026910348.1:62500-69697 GCF_963691925.1 Scomber scombrus | reverse complement strand
CAACCCCACCCCCACCCCCACCCCCACCCCCACCCCCACCCCCACCCCCACCCCACCCCCACTCCCCACCCCCACCCCCACCCCCTCCCCCACCCCACCCCCACCCCCACCCCCTCCCCCACCCCCACCCCCACCCCCACCCCCACCCCCACCCCACCCCCTCCCCCACCCCACCCCCACCCCCACCCCACCCCCACCCCCACCCCCACCCCCACCCCAACCCCACCCCCACACCCACCCCCACCCCCACCCCACCCCACCCCCACCCCCACCCCCTCCCCCCCCCACCCCCACCCCCTACCCCACCCCACACCCACTCCCACTCCCACCCCCACCCCCACCCCCACCCCCACCCCCACCCCACCCCCACCCCTCCCCCACCCCCTCCCCCACCCCCACCCCCTCCCCACCCCCTCACCCCCACCCCACCCCCACCCCCTCCCCCTCACCCACCCCCTCCCCCTCCCCCACCCCCACCCCCACCCCCACCCCTCTCCCTACACCCCACCCCCTCCCCCACCCCCACCCACCCCCTCACCCAACCCCTACCCACACCCCAACCCTCACCCACCCCCACCCCTCCCCTCACACCCTCCCCACCCCCTACCCAACCCCTCACCCACCCCCACCCCCTCCCCACCCCCTACCCAAACCCACCCCACCCCCACCCCAAACCCTACCCCTCACCCTACCCCCAACCCACCACCCCTACCCCACCCCTACCCCCTCACCCACACCCCAACCCCACCCCACCCCCTACCCTACACCCTCACCCTAACCCTAACCCACACCCAACCCCTAACCCTACCCCACACCCTACCTAACCCTCACCCACACCCTCCCCCACACCCACCCCTACCCTCACCCACACCCCTAACCCAACCCTAACCCTAACCCTAACCAAACCCTAACCCACCCTACCCCCTACCCCACCCCTAACCCCTCACCCTACCCCTCACCACCCCTAACCCTAACCCTAACCCTAACCCTAACCCTAACCCTAACCCTCAACCCAAACCCAACCCCACCCCTAACCCTTACCAACCACTACCCTAACCCTAACCCTACCCCTAACCCTAACCCTAACCCTAACCCTAACCCTAACCCTAACCCTAACCCTAACCCCTAACCCTAACCCTAACCCTAACCCTAACCCTAACCCTAACCCTAACCCTAACCCTAACCCTAACCCTAACCCTAACCCTAACCCTAACCCTAACCCTAACCCTAACCCTAACCCTAACCCTAACCCTAACCCTAACCCTAACCCTAACCCTAACCCTAACCCTAACCCTAACCCTAACCCTAACCCTAACCCTAACCCTAACCCTAACCCTAACCCTAACCCTAACCCTAACCCTAACCCTAACCCTAACCCTAACCCTAACCCTAACCCTAACCCTAACCCTAACCCTAACCCTAACCCTAACCCTAACCCTAACCCTAACCCTAACCCTAACCCTAACCCTAACCCTAACCCTAACCCTAACCCTAACCCTAACCCTAACCCTAACCCTAACCCTAACCCTAACCCTAACCCTAACCCTAACCCTAACCCTAACCCTAACCCTAACCCTAACCCTAACCCTAACCCTAACCCTAACCCTAACCCTAACCCTAACCCTAACCCTAACCCTAACCCTAACCCTAACCCTAACCCTAACCCTAACCCTAACCCTAACCCTAACCCTAACCCTAACCCTAACCCTAACCCTAACCCTAACCCTAACCCTAACCCTAACCCTAACCCTAACCCTAACCCTAACCCTAACCCTAACCCTAACCCTAACCCTAACCCTAACCCTAACCCTAACCCTAACCCTAACCCTAACCCTAACCCTAACCCTAACCCTAACCCTAACCCTAACCCTAACCCTAACCCTAACCCTAACCCTAACCCTAACCCTAACCCTAACCCTAACCCTAACCCTAACCCTAACCCTAACCCTAACCCTAACCCTAACCCTAACCCTAACCCTAACCCTAACCCTAACCCTAACCCTAACCCTAACCCTAACCCTAACCCTAACCCTAACCCTAACCCTAACCCTAACCCTAACCCTAACCCTAACCCTAACCCTAACCCTAACCCTAACCCTAACCCTAACCCTAACCCTAACCCTAACCCTAACCCTAACCCTAACCCTAACCCTAACCCTAACCCTAACCCTAACCCTAACCCTAACCCTAACCCTAACCCTAACCCTAACCCTAACCCTAACCCTAACCCTAACCCTAACCCTAACCCTAACCCTAACCCTAACCCTAACCCTAACCCTAACCCTAACCCTAACCCTAACCCTAACCCTAACCCTAACCCTAACCCTAACCCTAACCCTAACCCTAACCCTAACCCTAACCCTAACCCTAACCCTAACCCTAACCCTAACCCTAACCCTAACCCTAACCCTAACCCTAACCCTAACCCTAACCCTAACCCTAACCCTAACCCTAACCCTAACCCTAACCCTAACCCTAACCCTAACCCTAACCCTAACCCTAACCCTAACCCTAACCCTAACCCTAACCCTAACCCTAACCCTAACCCTAACCCTAACCCTAACCCTAACCCTAACCCTAACCCTAACCCTAACCCTAACCCTAACCCTAACCCTAACCCTAACCCTAACCCTAACCCTAACCCTAACCCTAACCCTAACCCTAACCCTAACCCTAACCCTAACCCTAACCCTAACCCTAACCCTAACCCTAACCCTAACCCTAACCCTAACCCTAACCCTAACCCTAACCCTAACCCTAACCCTAACCCTAACCCTAACCCTAACCCTAACCCTAACCCTAACCCTAACCCTAACCCTAACCCTAACCCTAACCCTAACCCTAACCCTAACCCTAACCCTAACCCTAACCCTAACCCTAACCCTAACCCTAACCCTAACCCTAACCCTAACCCTAACCCTAACCCTAACCCTAACCCTAACCCTAACCCTAACCCTAACCCTAACCCTAACCCTAACCCTAACCCTAACCCTAACCCTAACCCTAACCCTAACCCTAACCCTAACCCTAACCCTAACCCTAACCCTAACCCTAACCCTAACCCTAACCCTAACCCTAACCCTAACCCTAACCCTAACCCTAACCCTAACCCTAACCCTAACCCTAACCCTAACCCTAACCCTAACCCTAACCCTAACCCTAACCCTAACCCTAACCCTAACCCTAACCCTAACCCTAACCCTAACCCTAACCCTAACCCTAACCCTAACCCTAACCCTAACCCTAACCCTAACCCTAACCCTAACCCTAACCCTAACCCTAACCCTAACCCTAACCCTAACCCTAACCCTAACCCTAACCCTAACCCTAACCCTAACCCTAACCCTAACCCTAACCCTAACCCTAACCCTAACCCTAACCCTAACCCTAACCCTAACCCTAACCCTAACCCTAACCCTAACCCTAACCCTAACCCTAACCCTAACCCTAACCCTAACCCTAACCCTAACCCTAACCCTAACCCTAACCCTAACCCTAACCCTAACCCTAACCCTAACCCTAACCCTAACCCTAACCCTAACCCTAACCCTAACCCTAACCCTAACCCTAACCCTAACCCTAACCCTAACCCTAACCCTAACCCTAACCCTAACCCTAACCCTAACCCTAACCCTAACCCTAACCCTAACCCTAACCCTAACCCTAACCCTAACCCTAACCCTAACCCTAACCCTAACCCTAACCCTAACCCTAACCCTAACCCTAACCCTAACCCTAACCCTAACCCTAACCCTAACCCTAACCCTAACCCTAACCCTAACCCTAACCCTAACCCTAACCCTAACCCTAACCCTAACCCTAACCCTAACCCTAACCCTAACCCTAACCCTAACCCTAACCCTAACCCTAACCCTAACCCTAACCCTAACCCTAACCCTAACCCTAACCCTAACCCTAACCCTAACCCTAACCCTAACCCTAACCCTAACCCTAACCCTAACCCTAACCCTAACCCTAACCCTAACCCTAACCCTAACCCTAACCCTAACCCTAACCCTAACCCTAACCCTAACCCTAACCCTAACCCTAACCCTAACCCTAACCCTAACCCTAACCCTAACCCTAACCCTAACCCTAACCCTAACCCTAACCCTAACCCTAACCCTAACCCTAACCCTAACCCTAACCCTAACCCTAACCCTAACCCTAACCCTAACCCTAACCCTAACCCTAACCCTAACCCTAACCCTAACCCTAACCCTAACCCTAACCCTAACCCTAACCCTAACCCTAACCCTAACCCTAACCCTAACCCTAACCCTAACCCTAACCCTAACCCTAACCCTAACCCTAACCCTAACCCTAACCCTAACCCTAACCCTAACCCTAACCCTAACCCTAACCCTAACCCTAACCCTAACCCTAACCCTAACCCTAACCCTAACCCTAACCCTAACCCTAACCCTAACCCTAACCCTAACCTAACCCTAACCCTAACCCTAACCCTAACCCTAACCCTAACCCTAACCCTAACCCTAACCCTAACCCTAACCCTAACCCTAACCCTAACCCTAACCCTAACCCTAACCCTAACCCTAACCCTAACCCTAACCCTAACCCTAACCCTAACCCTAACCCTAACCCTAACCCTAACCCTAACCCTAACCCTAACCCTAACCCTAACCCTAACCCTAACCCTAACCCTAACCCTAACCCTAACCCTAACCCTAACCCTAACCCTAACCCTAACCCTAACCCTAACCCTAACCCTAACCCTAACCCTAACCCTAACCCTAACCCTAACCCTAACCCTAACCCTAACCCTAACCCTAACCCTAACCCTAACCCTAACCCTAACCCTAACCCTAACCCTAACCCTAACCCTAACCCTAACCCTAACCCTAACCCTAACCCTAACCCTAACCCTAACCCTAACCCTAACCCTAACCCTAACCCTAACCCTAACCCTAACCCTAACCCTAACCCTAACCCTAACCCTAACCCTAACCCTAACCCTAACCCTAACCCTAACCCTAACCCTAACCCTAACCCTAACCCTAACCCTAACCCTAACCCTAACCCTAACCCTAACCCTAACCCTAACCCTAACCCTAACCCTAACCCTAACCCTAACCCTAACCCTAACCCTAACCCTAACCCTAACCCTAACCCTAACCCTAACCCTAACCCTAACCCTAACCCTAACCCTAACCCTAACCCTAACCCTAACCCTAACCCTAACCCTAACCCTAACCCTAACCCTAACCCTAACCCTAACCCTAACCCTAACCCTAACCCTAACCCTAACCCTAACCCTAACCCTAACCCTAACCCTAACCCTAACCCTAACCCTAACCCTAACCCTAACCCTAACCCTAACCCTAACCCTAACCCTAACCCTAACCCTAACCCTAACCCCTAACCCTAACCCTAACCCTAACCCTAACCCTAACCCTAACCCTAACCCTAACCCTAACCCTAACCCTAACCCTAACCCTAACCCTAACCCTAACCCTAACCCTAACCCTAACCCTAACCCTAACCCTAACCCTAACCCTAACCCTAACCCTAACCCTAACCCTAACCCTAACCCTAACCCTAACCCTAACCCTAACCCTAACCCTAACCCTAACCCTAACCCTAACCCTAACCCTAACCCTAACCCTAACCCTAACCCTAACCCTAACCCTAACCCTAACCCTAACCCTAACCCTAACCCTAACCCTAACCCTAACCCTAACCCTAACCCTAACCCTAACCCTAACCCTAACCCTAACCCTAACCCTAACCCTAACCCTAACCCTAACCCTAACCCTAACCCTAACCCTAACCCTAACCCTAACCCTAACCCTAACCCTAACCCTAACCCTAACCCTAACCCTAACCCTAACCCTAACCCTAACCCTAACCCTCATACATTTTGGCATCCACACTTAGTGAAATTTTCACCCCATTCATTTCCAATGGGGAGGACGTTTTGACCTGTAACTCGGGAACCGAAGGTCGTAGAGACTCGGGAGTGGGTGGCGTCAGACCTAATTAGGGGGTGCTGAACGCGCCAGTCTTGGTCCCATGTCTCTACGAGCTACGGTTCCCGAGATACAGCTATTTCAAAAATAAAAAGTGACGTATCTCAGGAACGGAACGTCGTATAAACTCGTGGGTGGTACCGTTGGAAAGGCCATGCCTGAAATAGTGGGGGCGGAGCTTGGTTTCAGATCTCTATGACCTTGCTATCAAAAGTTATTCACAAATATGTGATCCTCAAATATGTGATCGTGGTTATCATCCCTATTCCTAACCCTAACCCTAACCCTAACCCTAACCCTAGGTGTCGAGATTTTTCAAAAAAAAAAATTCACTTCATAAGTGGTGTCAATAGACTCCAAATGGCCTGAAACGTGCTCCTAAATACTTTCTGAATCATACATTTTGGCATCCACACTTAGTGAAATTTTCACCCCATTCATTTCCAATGGGGAGGACGTTTTGACCTGTAACTCGGGAACCGAAGGTCGTAGAGACTCGGGAGTGGGTGGCGTCAGACCTAATTAGGGGGTGCTGAACGCGCCAGTCTTGGTCCCATGTCTCTACGAGCTACGGTTCCCGAGATACAGCTATTTCAAAAATAAAAAGTGACGTATCTCAGGAACGGAACGTCGTATAAACTCGTGGGTGGTACTGTTGGAAAGGCCATGCCTGAAATAGTGGGGGCGGAGCTTGGTTTCAGGTCTCTATGACCTTCCTATCAAAAGTTATTCACAAATAAGTCATCCTCAAATCAGTCATCGTGGTTATCATCCCTATTCCTAACCCCTAACCCTAACCCCTAACCCCTAACCCTAACCCTAACCCTAACCCTAACCCTAACCCTAACCCTACCCTAACCCTAACCCTAACCCTAACCCTAACCCTAACCCTAACCCTAACCCTAACCCCTAACCCTAACCCTAACCCTAACCCTAACCCTAACCCTAACCCTAACCCCTAACCCCTAACCCTAACCCTAACCCTAACCCTAACCCTAACCCTAACCCTAACCCTAACCCTAACCCTAACCCCTAACCCTAACCCCTAACCCTAACCCTAACCCTAACCCTAACCAATTTTATACAAAACACAAAGACGCCCTTGCCTACCTGGTTTTTAGATTTTGTTTTTTTGTTTTGTTGGGAGGCACGTGGTGGGTGGGTGGCCGCATTGACTGCTCCCCTGTGTGTGGGAGACCTGTGCCAG
>NW_026910348.1:35000-47500 GCF_963691925.1 Scomber scombrus | reverse complement strand
TGGGGATGGGGACTGGCCATCCGCAGTGATTGGACCGTGCATCACCCGGGATTCATTCCCGGGTTCCTATATCCCACAACCTAACCCTAACCTACAATGGTGGGTCGGGGGTTCTGACCCCTTTACCTAACCCTAATCCTAACTCCTCCAATAGGAGACAGGTTCAGCCCTTCCTCCCTAACCCTCACCCGTTACACACTTGGGGTTATGGTTAGATACTTGGGGGCTAGGGTTAGGGTTAGATACTTGGGGTTAGGGTTAGATACTTGGGGGCTAGGGTTAGATACTTGGGGGCTAGGGTTAGGGTTAGATACTTGGGGTTAGGGTTAGATACTTGGGGGCTAGGGTTAGATACTTGGGGGCTAGGGTTAGGGTTAGATACTTGGGGTTAGGGTTAGATACTTGGGGGCTAGGGTTAGGGTTAGATACTTGGGGTTAGGGTTAGATACTTGGGGGCTAGGGCTAGGGTTAGATACTTGGGGTTAGGGTTAGATGCTTGGGGGCTAGGGTTAGATACTTGGGGTTAGGGTTAGATACTTGGGGTTAGGGTTAGGGTCAGACCCTTGGGGGCTGGGGTTAGGGTTAAGACCCATGGGAGCCGACCCCCCCTGGCGGGGGGGTCGGCCCCATGACCTCTTTCTTTTTTTTTTGATACTTTTTATTTAGTATTTTCAGAAATGAACAAGTTGACAACAGGCTGTCAAGAAAATAAAACAAAAACAAAAACATGGGGGCTCCTCAGTTGAAAGACCTATATATATAATGTCCAGTGTCTTTACTTGATTAGTGTGTAGTGTCCTCAATTGTTTTGATAAAAGCAGTCCATTTCTCCCATTTCCTGGAGAAGGTTGCTCCTCTAAATCGGAGAGAGAAAGTCATCTTTTCCATTAAACACATTTCCTTCACTTTGTCCATCCATTGGTTAATGCTTGGAGGTTCTGTTTTATACCAGCATTTTGTTATAACTTTTTTACAAGCCATCAACAGTATTTTACACAGATACCAGTCTTTTTTAATAACCACATTTTCATTTAGGACACAGAAATAGAGGACCGTCACATTGTTAGGGATTGCGTATCCCAGGATCTTTGTCACAGCAGTACATATATGACCCCAGAAGGTTTGAATTTTTGGGCATAGCCAAAATATATGGGAATGATCAGCGTTCATGTTTCCGCACTGCCTCCAGCACTGTTCTTGTGATTGAGAGAATTTGCTTTTTATAAGAGGTGTAATGAAAAAACGTATCAAGTTTTTCCAACCAAATATTCTCCACTTCTTTGAACTTGTAGATGAATGCTGTGCACTCCACATAGAACGCCATTCCTCCTCTGATATTTCTATATTTAGTTCTTTCTCCCATTTTGCTTTAATGTATCCTGTGTTGATCCCATTCTGTTTCTGAAGGCCTCGATATATTTTAGATATTATTTTTTTATTCTTCTTTTTATAGGCTTCAGTTAGAGTATCTATCACTGTGTTGCCCTCTCTGGACAATGTTGGTTTGATTCTTTTATCGAAAAAATCTCTAATTTGCAGGTAACGAAAAAAATCTTTGTTTTCCAGCCCAAATTCTTTTTGTAACTCACTGAAACTTTTTAAGAGCCCTCTATGAGTTATTGTGCATACTGCTGTGATGCCTCTGTCCCACCATCGCCTGAATCCAGCATCACTGATTCCTGGTTCGAATCTGGGATCTAGAGCAGGCCAAATTAATAATTTGATGTCTCCCTCCATATTGTATTCTTTTACCATCTTGTTCCATATTGTCAATGTTTGTTTAATAATTTCATTTTTGCTTTGTCGAGCCAATTTGTTTCCCATGTCCCCTAATATTGCCTGAATCTGGAAACCTTCCATCTGGGCCTCTATGTCTTTCCATCTTGCCTGATATAGAGGGCAGCATGTAGAAACCAGGAACTTTACTTGAGCTGCGTAAAAGTATTGTTTCAGATTAGGCAAGGACAGCCCCCCCTCTTCTTTTGGTAATTGAAGTGTCTTATACCTGACCCTCGGTCTCTTACCGGCCCAGATAAATCTAGAAATAAGTGTATCCCACTGTCTGAATTGTGATTCTGGAATCATCTGTGGGATGGATTGGAAAAGATATAACAGTCTCGGTACCACATTCATTTTTATTACCTCGATTCGTGTCTCAAAGTCCATGTTAAAAGCAGACCACCGCCCGATATCTGCCTTGATATTATTGTTAATGTTTTTATAATTAATTTCAAATGTTTTAATGTGGTCTCTTGCCAATACCACACCCAGGTATTTAATTACTTTCGAATTCCATTTTGTTTTATATTTTTCTCTAATTTCTCGGCCTGGGGAATAATTTAGTGTAAGAATTTGTGTTTTTGTTATGTTTAATTTATAGCCAGAGTATTTGCCGTAATCTTCTAATATCGACATCAAATTAGGAAATGTTCTATCTGGGTCTTGAAGAGCCACAATAACATCATCAGCGAAGAGCCCTATCCGATGCTCCTGCTGTCCTATATGGATTCCTTTTAGGTTGTTACTTTGTCTGATCAATTGTGCCAGCGGCTCGATAAATATAGCAAACAAGGTAGGGCTAAAACAACATCCTTGGCGAGTTCCTCGCTGTAAAATAAATCTGTCAGTTAGGTGTCCATTAATTTTTATCCTCGCTGTTGGTTCTTGGTAGAGGCCTTGGATACATTGTATAATTTGTTCATGAATCCCTAGTCTTCCCAAAACCTGATACAGAAACCTCCAATTGACACAGTCAAAGGCCTTTTCTGCGTCGAGGCTCACTAGTACTGCTCTCAGGCCTTGTCTTTGGATCTGATCTATCATGTGCAGAATACGTCTGATGTTATCCTGAGTCTGCCTACCTGTAATAAAACCTGACTGATCTTCGTCTATCAAGTCAGACATAAAATTTTCAAATCTTTTGGAAATTATTGAAGTAAAAATTTTATAATCCACATTTAGGATTGAAATAGGTCTATAGGATTCGCAAAGTTCTTTATTTTTACCTTGCTTTGGAATAACTGAGATTATGGCCTCTTTCCAAGAGGGAGGCAGTTTGCCATCTGTCAGAGTCTGGTTGAGGGAATTCAGAAGTAGCGGGGATAATTCCTCCCTAAATGTTTTATACCACTCGCTGGGGAATCCGTCACTACCTGGCGTTTTGTTTGATTTTAATCTACTAATTGCGGCATCTAGTTCTTTTTTTGTGATGCTGGAAATTAATTTTTTATTTTGCTCTTTTCCAATAGCAGGCAAGTCCAAGGAATCAAGGAATTCTTTCATTTCACACTCTCTTTTTGCTGTGGGTTGGGTGTATAGGTTTTCATAGTAATCTTTAAAAACACTTTCTATTTCTTCAGGCTCAAACAGTAATTGTTTCGTAACAGGGTCTCTAATCTTATGTATTGTGTGAGAAGCTTGCTGGACCTTAAGTCTTCTTGCCAGATATTTAGTTGCCTTAGATCCAGATTCATAATAGGACTGTTTAATGAATCTTAGTTTTTTCTCGACCTCTTGACTTAGGATGTCATCTATCTGCCGTCTAACATTGATTATTTGTTGTAAAGCCGGATCATCTTTTTTATTTTTATGTTGCTGTTCCAGTATTATTAATTGTTTAACCAATTTCTTATAGTCTTCCTCTCTAGTCTTTTTTTGGTAAGCTGCCCTCGCTATTAACCTCCCTCTCATTACAGCTTTTACTGTATCCCAAAGTATGGTAGGATCCACTGGGCTGTCTAGGTTGTCCTCAATGCAGCATTTAATTTCTTTCTTAACCTCCTCCTGTGTTTTCTGGTTATTCAGCATACCCACATTTAATCTCCAGAGTGTATTTTTATTTCTCCTAGTTAGATGGATATTGAGGTAAATAATACTGTGGTCAGATAAGTCAGTTACCCCTATTTTACATTCCTCTACTCTATATCTGTCTATTGTGTTCATAAAGAAATAATCTATTCTGGAGTACTCCGAATGTGGAGCAGAATAATGTGTGAAGTCCTTCTCTAACGGATGGACTTCTCTCCAAACATCGAACATCCCCAATTCAGCTAGAGAGGTGTTGACAAGTTTCGATAGATGAGTCTTAGTTCTCTTGTTATTAGTTGTGTCCAGTCTAGTATTCAGAATCATGTTGAAATCCCCTGCACATATTAGAATACCTTCATTTTCCTGGGCTATGATCTCAAACAATAATTTCAAAAATGTTCTATCAGAGTTAGGTGGCACATAGACCAAAGTAACTAAATGATTATCCAATTTCCCTTTTGCTATTACATATCTCCCCTCTTTGTCATTTATTTCTTTAATGAGTTCAAAATTAACACAGTTGGAAATTAATATGGCGACTCCTCTCTTAGGACCTTTCTTAAATGAACTGAAAAAGGTATTTTTAAAACCAAATTTCCTCAGTTTATCATGTTCTTGCTGAGTTAGATGCGTTTCTTGTAAATATATCACTTGAATTTTTTCTTTCCTAATTTTTGCCATTACTTTTCCTCTTTTAATCACATTGTTTAACCCATTCACATTTAAGGACGCTATTCTCACGTTGTTACTCTGCATCACTTATAGCAATAAAGACAAATGAAAACATCAGTAGCCCCACTAACAATGCCAAAACAGTGGCATGAAACAAACAGGTCAAATATAACAGGTGAACTTTCAAACAGTAGGGGAGGATCTTTCCGTCCTCCCACGATCTGATCCCGTTGGTGGATCTAGGGAAAACCCCCTTAGATAAAGAGGGGCCTAACTTAGAAATGACAGGACCTACAGTGAGGGTTATAGTCATTCTAAATGAGTCCAACGTTAGAACTTAAAGAGAAAATTAAGTAACCCAGACCTCAGAAACTCTCTTTTCTTTTAGCATAGGAATAGCATCGTAGCCATTATTCTGACAACTAAAAACACAGGTTTTATCAGAATATTCCTACCGGTTTTGCTTCATTATGTAATCAGTGATCTTTAATCAAAGAATCTTCGGTACTCTTGCAGCCTTTCCTTGGCTCGTGCAGCTGCTGATGAGTAGCTCCTCCGGGATCCCTCGTTACGCTGCCACTCCATGGCTGATCGGAGCCGTGACTCCATCCCGGCCGCCGCCGCCGCCGCGGTCGTCGGTGTCGCCGGTGTCTTCTCTGCGAGTCCGCGTCTCTCTAGCTCCTGCTTGACCTCCCCGGCGCTGTTGTAGACTCGAGTTCCCGTCTCCCAATGGATCCTCATCCTGGTGAACGGCGTCTGGAACCGGACGCCTTTCTCCTTCAAGATTCTTTTTGCAGCGTTATACTCCTTTCTCTTTTGCACAACCTCTGTCGCGTAATCGTGGTCGAATGACAGGACTTTATTCCCCAGCTGTATTTTCTTTCTCCATGCCTCTCTCAGGACTTTCTCTTTAGTGGAGAATTCCAGAAAGTTCACAATGATGGGTCTCGGCTGGGCTCCGTCTGCAGGTTTCTGTGCAAGTGACCGATGCGCTCTTTGAATTTTGAAGTTAAAATCTTCCGGCAGGTGGAGTTCACGTCTGAGCAGGTCTTGAACAAACTTGGCCACAGATTCTCCCTCTTCTCCCTCCGTAACTCCGTAGATACGGAGATTATTTCTCCTCGATCTGGATTCCAGATCAGTTAACTTATCTTGCAGGGCTTTTTGTTCTCGCAGTGAAATGATAAGAGCGTTGTTAGCCTCCTGTGCCCAATGTTCCAGCTTTTCAATCCGCGACTCAGCCTCGTTGATCTTACCGCTCTGTAGTTGCTGCTCAGTGGCGACTTTAGCAAGTTGTTGGTTTATGTCCTGTTTGAAATCCTCCAAGTCTTTTTTCACGTCGCTCCTCAGCGTTTCACCAAATGAGCGAAGGGCATCTTTTATTTCTGTTTTTAAATCTCTTATCTCCTTGCTGATGATTTCAATGTCTGACCCCTTGTCCGCCTCACTTGCAGTGAGGTGTGTTGTGTCATGGCCGCCGTCTTCCTCCATTTCACCGTTAGCTAGCGGTTCCTCCGTTTCGTCTGTCGTCGTGTTTTTAGTATGAGTTTGTCTTGTTTTCCTTCCCATTCCAGCTTTTCCCCGGTCACATTAAAGTCTGTGTGATTTCTAGCTTTAGTTATTCGAGTTTTCGGGGAGTTTTACACTTGACTATCGAGAGCTCTGATGCCGCGCAGCCTACCACTCCATGTCCAAACCCGGAACCCTCCCCATGACCTCTTTCACATTCAGGACAGTAGGCCAGTGCTACATACCCTCCCCCGGGTACCCTACCCCTAAACCTGTCAAACCAACTGTAACATACAGAATAATATCCCTCATGTGCCTCAATGCTTATTTTTCACATATATCATTTTTGTCAATCGTTTAACAGTTAAAATAAATAAATAACTTTACCAACACTGCAGGAAACCTGTCAGAAAGTCTCAATAAGAACATATTGAGAGTAATCGCTGCAAAAGTGCAGAAAAAACTACTTCTATTCATATTTTTTAATTGACCAAAATATATATTTAACAAATAATCCTTGAGGCCCATGAGGGATATTATTCTGTATGTTACACAGTTGGTTTGACATCATTCACTCAAATGGTTGAAGCACATAATAGAGGGTTAGGGTTAGGTAAACTAAGTTAATGTGGCGATGAAAGGAAGCTCTGCCTGAAACGTGATCAGAGTGCTGCTGTCCGTTTATATTGTTCAATGAATTAATATATTCTCACGAATTTACACATTAACAGAGTCGGCAATGTTCTGCCAGCATTCCTTTCCCTAACCCATAAAATTAATAAAATATTATTTTGGGGTTAAGAAATTCATTGGGTACATTAAGATTTATTTTGATTGGCATTTACAGGGTTAAAACTGAGGGAAACATGACGGGAAGCTAACGACACGAAATTTCGGGGAACAAATTGACGGGATATAAAAGGCAGAGCTCAGTTTTCATTTGAGCAGCAAACTGACAACATCATAGCAGCCTGTGACCCTAACCCTGACCCCAAGTATCTGACCCTAACCCTGACCCCAAGTATCTGACCCTAACCCTGACCCCAAGTATCTGACCCTAGCAGCCTCTGACCCTGACCCCAAGTATCGGACCCTAGCAGCCTCTGACCCTGACCCCAAGTATCTGACCCTGACCCCAAGTATCTGACCCTAACCCTGACCCCAAGTATCTGACCCTAACCCTGACCCCAAGTATCTGACCCTGACCCCAAGTATCGGACCCTAGCAGCCTCTGACCCTGACCCTGACCCCAAGTATCTGACCCTAACCCTGACCCCAAGTATCTGACTCTAGCAGCCTCTGACCCTGACCCCAAGTATCGGACCCTAGCAGCCTCTGACCCTGACCCCAAGTATCTGACCCTAACCCTGACCCCAAGTATCTGACCCTAACCTTGACCCTAGCAGCCTCTGACCCTGACCCTGACCCCAAGTATCTGACCCTAGCAGCCTCTGACCCTGACCCCAAGTATCTGACCCTAACCCTGACCCCAAGTATCTGACCCTGACCCTAGCAGCCTGTGACCTGAAGAAGACCCTGAGAGGGTCGAAACGTTGTCGGCTCGCCTTCCTTTGTTGATTGTTTTGTTTTTGTTTTCGGATAAAAATTGTTTTTTTTAAACATTTTATTTTATTTTTTATTTTTTGAATAATTTTATTTAAAATTATAAAAAACTATTTTATTTTTTAAATAGAGCTTTAAAACTTAGACACCACCCGACTCATGGGTGGTTTTACGGACGGCTGGATGCTGGTCCAGCGTGGTGGGAGGCACCAGCGGACCAGCAGCCTTACTGGGACCGGGATGGGGGGAGGTCCACCGGGAGGATGGAGCGAGCCATTCCTGTCTCCTTTAATAGGACACAGGTTCAGTCCTTCCTCCCTAACCCTAACCTTTAACCCCAAACCCTAACCCTAATCTAAAGAGCCTACATGAAGGTCAAAGAAATCCAAATAAACAAAGGCCAGAAACATGTCATTGGGAGGCATACATGAAACCAGATTAAGGGTAATTGGATGGGACTCAAATTAAAGAAAGAGAGTTCGTGTAAATTCATATAAACATATAAATATTATAATTAAGGGTTAAAATACTTAATAAATATGGAAGAATTCTAAAAAGAATCTCATTCATGGTTAAAAGGATTAAAAGACTAAATGCAGGATAATGGGGAAAGTTAAAACATAGAAGAAGCAACATCTCCTCACAGAGCGCTAACCTGAAGCTAAGCTAGGCTAAGATAAGGTAGCTAACCCTAACCCTAACCCGCCCCCTACAGACGATATAAAGAAACATAGTTAACCTAAAATAAAAGGAATCATACCTCATCAGACTCGCCGGTCCGGGAGCGGAGCAAATCCAAGAAGGGTAGAATGAATAATGGAGAAAGGCTAACGGAGGAATATAATGTTTGATATAAAAAGGCGACTCGACTGTAACTAAAACTAAATAAATAATGTAAATAAACAAACAAACAAACCTCAGTACAGAAGATGGGACTCCGGCTCAGATCCCTCACATTATTTGGCGCGTCTCTCAGGAACCGGAGGTCGTACCGTCGGAAAGCTAGGACCACAATTATGGGGGGAACAACTTGGTGTCATCTCGCTCCGAACTTTCTATCAACAGTTATTACACTTTGAATATTCGGACTCGGACCCGTCAGATTACCTTACTTTGCCTCCTACCTATAGACCTAATGACCTAATGACCTAAAACGTGCCCTCAACACATTCTGGAGAAACATTGTTTCAGAATATACTTTCCAGCATTCATTCTGATTGGACGACAGCTTTTGGCTGATATCTGGGCAGGGTTAGGGTTAGGGTTAGGTAGCATGTCTCTACGACCTTCCGTTACAGAGATAAAGCTTTTTCAAAAACAGGAAGCGACGTATCAACAGAACGGAACATCGTACAGACTCAAAGGGAAAAGATATTTAATGGGATCTTAGTTTCATCTGTTTACAAACTTCTTATCACAAGTTATTCCAGTTTGAGAGGACGGGGCATAATGAGAGCAGCTTACTGCAACTACAGGCACATATAAGTATGTCATGTTGTCATGGTTACAGTACAGATGAACTCTTAATTAATAAACATGAACAAAAGTATTTTAATAAATCATGTTTACATAGATCAGCCTCTGAATACGTTGATTATCATTTTATATATTATTATCAATATTATCATTATTATCATTATTATCATTATTATCATTATTATCATTATTATCAATATTATCATTATTATCATTATTATCATTATTATCAATATTATCATTATTATCAATATTATCATTATTATCATTATTATCATTATTATCATTATTATCAATATTATCATTATTATCATTATTATCATTATTATCAATATTATCATTATTATCAATATTATCATTATTATCATTATTATCATTATTATCATTATTATCAATATTATCATTATTATCATTATTATCATTATGTATCTGCAGCATTAATATCACTACTTTCTGTTTCAGGCTCCATAACACCTATGTGATGTTCTACTATGTGATGTTCTACTATGTGAGGTTCTACTATGTGATGTTCTATGTGATGTTCCACTATGTGATGTTCTACTATGTGATGTTCTACTATGTGATGTTCTACTATGTGATGTTCTACTATGTGATGTTCAGCTATGTGAGGTTCTACTATGTGATGTTCCACTATGTGATGTTCTACTATGTGATGTTCCACTATGTGATGTTCTACTATGTGATGTTCTACTATGTGATGTTCCACTATGTGATGTTCCACTATGTGATGTTCTACTATGTGATGTTCCACTATGTGATGTTCTACTATGTGATGTTCTACTATGTGATGTTCTACTATGTGATGTTCCACTATGTGATGTTCTACTATGTGATGTTCCACTATGTGATGTTCCACTATGTGATGTTCTACTATGTGATGTTCTACTATGTGATGTTCAGCTATGTGATGTTCTACTATGTGATGTTCTACTATGTGATGTTCTACTATGTGATGTTCTACTATGTGATGTTCTACTATGTGATGTTCTATGTGATGTTCTACTATGTGATGTTCCACTATGTGAGGTTCTACTATGTGATGTTCCACTATGTGATGTTCAGCTATGTGATGTTCTACTATGTGATGTTCTACTATGTGATGTTCTACTATGTGATGTTCAGCTATGTGATGTTCTACTATGTGATGTTCTACTATGTGATGTTCTACTATGTGATGTTCTACTATGTGATGTTCCACTATGTGATGTTATACTATGTGATGTTCTACTATGTGAGGTTCTACTATGTGATGTTCCACTATGTGATGTTATACTATGTGATGTTCTACTATGTGATGTTCTATGTGATGTTCTACTATGTGATGTTCTACTATGTGATGTTCTACTATGTGATGTTCTACTATGTGATGTTATACTATGTGATGTTATACTATGTGATGTTCTACTATGTGATGTTATACTATGTGATGTTATACTATGTGATGTTATACTATGTGAGGTTCCACTATGTGATGTTCTACTATGTGATGTTCTACTATGTGAGGTTCCACTATGTGATGTTCTACTATGTGATGTTCCACTATGTGATGTTCCACTATGTGATGTTCTACTATGTGATGTTCTACTATGTGAGGTTCTACTATGTGATGTTATACTATGTGATGTTCTACTATGTGATGTTATACTATGTGATGTTCTATGTGATGTTCCACTATGTGATGTTCTACTATGTGATGTTCTACTATGTGATGTTCTACTATGTGATGTTCCACTATGTGATGTTCTACTATGTGATGTTCTACTATGTGATGTTCTACTATGTGATGTTCCACTATGTGATGTTCTACTATGTGAGGTTCTACTATGTGAGGTTCTACTATGTGATGTTCCACTATGTGAGGTTCTATGTGAGGTTCTACTGTGTGATGTTCTATGTGAGGTTCTACTATGTGAGGTTCTATGTGAGGTTCTACTATGTGAGGCTCTATGTGAGGTTCTACTATGTGATGTTCTATGTGAGGTTCTACTATGTGAGGTTCTACTATGTGATGTTCCACTATGTGAGGTTCTATGTGAGGTTCTACTGTGTGATGTTCTATGTGAGGTTCTACTATGTGAGGCTCTATGTGAGGTTCTACTATGTGAGGTTCTATGTGAGGTTCTACTATGTGAGGCTCTATGTGAGGTTCTACTATGTGAGGTTCTATGTGAGGTTCTACTATGTGATGTTCTATGTGAGGTTCCACTATGTGAGGTTCTACTATGTGATGTTCTATGTGAGGTTCTACTATGTGATGTTCTATGTGAGGTTCTATTATGTGAGGCTCTATGTGAGGTTCTACTATGTGATGTTCTATGTGAGGTTCTACTATGTGAGGTTCTACTATGTGATGTTCCACTATGTGAGGTTCTATGTGAGGTTCTACTGTGTGATGTTCTATGTGAGGTTCCACTATGTGAGGTTCTACTATGTGATGTTCTATGTGAGGTTCTACTATGTGATGTTCTATGTGAGGTTCTATTATGTGATGTTCTATGTGAGGTTCTACTATGTGATGTTCTATGTGAGGTTCTACTATGTGAGGTTCTACTATGTGATGTTCCACTATGTGAGGTTCTATGTGAGGTTCTACTGTGTGATGTTCTATGTGAGGTTCTACTATGTGAGGCTCTATGTGAGGTTCTACTATGTGAGGTTCTATGTGAGGTTCTACTATGTGAGGCTCTATGTGAGGTTCTACTATGTGAGGTTCTATGTGAGGTTCTACTATGTGATGTTCTATGTGAGGTTCTACTGTGTGATGTTCTATGTGAGGTTCTACTATGTGAGGTTCTATGTGAGGTTCTACTATGTGATGTTCTATGTGAGGTTCCACTATGTGAGGTTCTACTATGTGATGTTCTATGTGAGGTTCTACTATGTGATGTTCTATGTGAGGTTCTATTATGTGAGGCTCTATGTGAGGTTCTACTATGTGATGTTCTATGTGAGGTTCTACTATGTGAGGTTCTACTATGTGATGTTCCACTATGTGAGGTTCTATGTGAGGTTCTACTGTGTGATGTTCTATGTGAGGTTCCACTATGTGAGGTTCTACTATGTGATGTTCTATGTGAGGTTCTACTATGTGATGTTCTATGTGAGGTTCTATTATGTGATGTTCTATGTGAGGTTCTACTATGTGATGTTCTATGTGAGGTTCTACTATGTGAGGTTCTACTATGTGATGTTCCACTATGTGAGGTTCTATGTGAGGTTCTACTGTGTGATGTTCTATGTGAGGTTCTACTATGTGAGGCTCTATGTGAGGTTCTACTATGTGAGGTTCTATGTGAGGTTCTACTATGTGAGGCTCTATGTGAGGTTCTACTATGTGAGGTTCTATGTGAGGTTCTACTATGTGATGTTCTATGTGAGGTTCTACTGTGTGATGTTCTATGTGAGGTTCTACTATGTGAGGTTCTATGTGAGGTTCTACTATGTGATGTTCT
>NW_026910348.1:0-30000 GCF_963691925.1 Scomber scombrus | reverse complement strand
CAGGGACAGGGCCAGGGACAGGACCAGGGACAGGACCAGGGACAGGACCAGGGACAGGAACAGGGACAGGACCAGGGACAGGATCAGGGACAGGATCAGGGACAGGACCAGGGACAGGGCCAGGGACAGGACCAGGGACAGGATCAGGGACAGGACCAGGGACAGGAACAGGAACAGGGACAGGATCAGGGACAGGACCAGGGACAGGACCAGGGACAGGGCCAGGGACAGGACCAGGGACAGGACCAGGGACAGGATCAGTAACAGGGCCAGGGCCAGGGACAGGACCAGGACCAGGACCAGGACCAGGGACAGGACCAGGGACAGGGACAGGACCAGGGACAGGACCAGGGCCAGGGACAGGGACAGGGACAGGACCAGGGACAGGGACAGGACCAGGGACAGGACCAGGGCCAGGGACAGGGACAGGATCAGTAACTGGACCAGGGACAGGGCCAGGGCCAGGGCCAGGATCAGTAACAGGACCAGGGACAGGGAGAGGGCCAGGGACAGGGACAGGACCAGGGACAGGACCAGGGACAGGGCCAGGGCCAGGGACAGGGACAGGATCAGTAACAGGACCAGGGACAGGGCCAGGGCCAGGGACAGGGACAGGATCAGTAACTGGACCAGGGACAGGGCCAGGGCCAGGGCCAGGATCAGTAACAGGACCAGGGACAGGGCCAGGGAGAGGGCCAGGGACAGGGACAGGGACAGGGACAGGACCAGGGACAGGATCAGGGACAGGATCAGGGACAGGATCAGGGACAGGACCAGGGACAGGAACAGGGACAGGGCCAGGGCCAGGATCAGTAACAGGACCAGGGACAGGATCAGGGACAGGATCAGGGACAGGACCAGGGACAGGACCAGTAACAGGACCAGGGACAGGACCAGGGACGGGGCCAGGGTCAGGGACAGGACCAGGGACAGGGCCAGGGTCAGGGTCAGGGTCAGGGTCAGGGACAGGGACAGGACCAGGGACAGGACCAGGGACAGGGCCAGGGACAGGGACAGGGACAGGATCAGGGACAGGACCAGGGACAGGACCAGTAACAGGACCAGGGACAGGACCAGGGACGGGGCCAGGGTCAGGGACAGGACCAGGGACAGGATCAGGGACAGGACCAGGGACAGGACCAGTAACAGGACCAGGGACAGGACCAGGGACGGGGCCAGGGTCAGGGACAGGACCAGGGACAGGACCAGGGACAGGGACAGGACCAGGGACAGGACCAGGACCAGGACCAGGACCAGGGACAGGGCCAGGGCCAGGGCCAGGGCCAGGGACAGGACCAGGGACAGGGACAGGGACAGGGACAGGGACAGGGACAGGGACAGGATCAGTAACAGGACCAGGACCAGGACCAGGACCAGGGACAGGACCAGGGACAGGGACAGGGACAGGACCAGGACCAGGGACAGGGACAGGGCCAGGGACAGGACCAGGGACAGGGTACAGGCTCTGTGTTTGTTCTTTCTACTCACCAGCATCATAATGGTTCCAAAGTACGTGGTTCTCAGCAACACCTCCAGGTCTTTGGGCATCTGAGAGATCAGACAAACAGGAAGAGTCCAGCTGGTTTCAGGTTTGTGGGCCCATTATGGAAGAGTTAGTGTTAGATTGGTGATTTGGTTTGGTGTCAGGTCCGGTGTCAGGATCAGGGTAAGTATCAGGGTCAGGGTTAGGGTAAGGGTCAGTGTTAGGGTTAGGGTTAGGGTTAGGGTAAGGGTCAGGGTTAGGGTCAGGGTCAGGGTCAGGGTTAGGGTTAGGGTCAGGATCAGGGTTAGGGTTAGGGTCAGTGTTAGGGTTAGGGTTAGGATCAGGATCAGGCTCAGGGTCAGGGTTAGGGTCAGGGTCAGGGTTAGGGTCAGGGTCAGGATCAGGTTCAGGGTTAGGGTTAGGGTCAGGTTCAGGGTTAGGGTCAGGGTTAGGGTAAGGGTCAGGTTCAGGGTTAGGATCAGGATCAGGGTCAGGGTTAGGGTCAGGGTCAGGGTTAGGGTCAGGATCAGGTTCAGGGTTAGGGTTAGGGTCAGGTTCAGGGTTAGGGTCAGGTTCAGGTTCAGGTTCAGGGTAGTTTTAGTTGATCACCTTCTCGTTTGCGATGTGCATCTGGAAGACTTTGGCCTGGTAGTAGGAGAACATGCCGCTGTCGAAGAAGAACTCGGACAGAGCAAAATAAACCATCCTGTCATACTCTCTGATGACCGGCTCCACGGCGTAGTTCACTAAGGAGGCGTTCGGATTGGCCAGGTCAAAAAACATCCCCTGAAAACATAACACAAAGCTCACAGTAGAACAGTACAGTAATATGACTTCATGTATGTCACCTATCTACGTAGCAAGGGTTAGGGTCTGACTCTGAAGTTCATGTCGAGGCTCCTGGACGTCACCACCGGATCACTGAGCAGAGAATAATCAATCCCGATGTAACTATCGACTTCTGTCCTCACGGGGATCGTCTCTAACAGCGAGTTCACATGAACCACAGCCGCGTGGTCCAGGGTGGGGCAGATCTGAGAGACGGACGGGTGCAAGACAGACAGGTAAGAGACAGACCAGTGACACACAGACAGCTGAGAGAGACAGGTGAGACACAGACAGGTAGCAGACCCGTTGGTTGAGGAGGAAGCGCATCCCTGATGTCAGAAATCTGGCCAGGAAGTTGTAAACTCTCCTGAAGACAGACAGATTGATTCTTTTAATAATAATCATTAATCATCAATGATTGGCTATTGCTTGTTACATGTTACCTAGCAACAGTAACCATGACACCTTTTAACAGTCACTAATGGTTACTGATTGTTACCCAAGCGTTCCAGTGAACTTTGCCTTCATGTTGGCGATCCTGGCATCACAGCTGATGTCGCTGATCTTTAGTCGTCCTTCGTTATCTCGGGTCAGAGTCAAAGCCGTGTTGATGTTCACGCCTTCTGCCGACGCGTTAGTGTGTCCGGTGTCATAGCTGAGACGCAAAGAAGAGACCATCATCATCATCATCATCATCATCATCATCATCACTGTGAGACGATGCTCTGACCGCAGAGTTAAAGATTTGATTGTATGTTTCTGATGATATATGATGAATATATTATATATATGATATATATATGATGAATATATATGTTGAATATATTATATATATGATATCATTCATCATATATATATGATATATATATATGATGAATATATTATATATATGATATATATATGATGAATGATATATAATATCATTCATCATATATATACAGTTGCAATCAAAATGATTCAACCCCCCTTGCATTTTAGGTTTATTGGCAAAATTTTAAATTTTTCAGGTTTTTGCAATAAATAAATTACATAAGAACAATTTAAATAGTTAAATAAAACTAATATTACAAGGATTGTATCTAAATTCAACACTAAATCCCACTTTCAATGACTACTGCAGTTTCAAAAATACTCAACCCCCTCAATAGAATTCCTCATAAGAGCACACATTTGCAAATCAGGTGTGGTCTAAAGCACACCTGATGCAACATATTAAGGGCTTCATTAGTTGCATCAGGTGTGCTTGATATAGAAACAAATACCTGGACTGTTGACGGTGACGTTTCATTGCATGTTAGAAATATGGCTGAGTCAAGAGAAGAGTCCAAAACATTCAGAGAGAAGATCATTGCTTTGCACATCAAGGAAAAGGATACAAAAAGATAGCAAAGGCACTGAATGTTCCTAGAGATACAGTTGGAAGCATAGTTCACACATTTAAAGTTAAAGGAACAGTGGCTGCACTACCTGGACGTGGCAGAAAAAGGAAGCTATCAACTGCTACCACCAGATACCTGAGGAGGCAGGTGTTCAAAAACCCTCGACTGACTGCAAAAGACCTGCAGCAAGACTTGGTGGCAGCAGGCATTGAGGTTTCAGTTTCCACAGTAAGGTGCATACTAAACGCTGAAGGGCTCCATGCCTGTACTCCAAGACGTACACCACTACTGACCCAAAAGCAAAAGAAAAGTCGGCTCCAATTTGCTCAAAACTATATGAATAAGCCAAAGAGGTTTTGGGATTCTGTTCTGTGGAGCGATGAAACAAAACTGGAACTTTCCGGTCCTATGGATCAGCGGTATGTCTGGAGGAGGAAGAATGAAGCATACGCTGTAAAGAACACCCTGCCTACAGTGAAGCATGGCGATGGGTCAGTGATGCTCTGAAGCTGGAAACCTGCAGCGTGTGGAGGGCAAGATGGATTCAATCAAGTATCAGGAAACCCTGGGAGGACATGTCATGCCGTCTGTGAGGAAGCTGAAGCTTGGACGTCATCGGACCTTCCAACAGGACAATGATCCCAAGCATACCTCAAAGTCCACCAAGGCTTTGTTTCAGAAGAAGTCCTGGAAGATACTAGAGTGGCCATCACAGTCGTCTGACTTGAACCCCATTGAAAATCTCTGGTGGGATTTGAATCAGGCAGCAGGACGCAAGCCCAAGATTATTATTGAACTGAAGGTCTTTGTCTTTGAGGAATGGGCTGAGATCCCCCAGGACCGCTGCCAGAGGCTGGTGCCTGGCTATGTATCACGTTTGCAGCAGGGTGCTCTACTAAGTACTAAAGATGCTTGTCATGAAGGGGTTGAATCATTTTGAGACTGCAGTAGTCATTAAAAGGCATTTTGTGTTGAACTTGGAGAAACCACTTGTAATATTAGTTGTGTTGAGCTATTTAAATTGTTCTTGATTTTTTTATTGCAAACACCTGAAAAATTTTACATTTTGCCAATAAACCTAAAATGCAACTGTATATATATGATGAATATATTATATGTATATATATATATGATGAATATATTATATGTATATATATGATGAATATATGATATGTATATATATGATGAATATATTATATGTATATATATGATGAATATATTATATGTATATATATGATGAATATATTATATGTATATATATATATGATGAATATATTATATGTATATATATGATGAATATATTATATGTATATATATGATGAATATATTATATGTATATATATGATGAATATATTATATGTATATATATATATGATGAATATATTATATGTATATATATATATGATGAATATATGATATGTATATATATGATGAATATATGATATGTATATATATATATGATGAATATATTATATGTATATATATGATGAATATATTATATATATATATATGATGAATATATGATATGTATATATATATATGATGAATATATTATATGTATATATATGATGAATATATTATATGTATATATATGATGAATATATTATATGTATATATATGATGAATATATGATATGTATATATATGATGAATATATGATATGTATATATATGATGAATATATTATATGTATATATATATGATGAATGATATGTTTCTGCAGGACTAACAAGAACCAGTAGAGGATCCTCCGGTGGAAACTCAGAGTAATCGATGAGTTCTGAACATCAAACAACAAGCCGACATCTGGGATGAAGCTGAGCTCGGCGTAAGTCAGATTCAACTCTGCGATCTTCACACTGGAGCAGACGACAGAGGAAACGTTAGCGTATATATATTCATAACCCTAACCCTAACTCATAGTATTATACTCAGTGATGTTGTTTAATGTATTAATGTATTAATGTATTAATGTATTAAAGTATTAATGTATTAATGTATTAATGTATTAATGTATTAATGTATTAAAGTATTAATGTATTAATGTATTAATGTATTAATGTATAACTCATAGTATTATACTCAGTGATGTTGTTTAATGTATTAATGTATTAATGTATTAATGTATTAAAGTATTAATGTATTAATGTATTAATGTATTAATGTATTAATGTATTAATGTATTAATGTATTAAAGTATTAATGTATTAATGTATTAATGTATTAATGTATTAATGTATTAATGTATTAAAGTATTAATGTATTAATGTATTAATGTATTAATGTATTAAAGTATTAATGTATTAATGTATTAATGTATTAATGTATTAATGTATTAATGTATTAATGTATTAAAGTATTAATGTATTAATGTATTAATGTATTAATGTATTAATGTATTAATGTATTAATGTATTAATGTATTAATGTATTAAAGTGTTAAAGTATTAATGTATTAATGTATTAATGTATTAATGTATTAATGTATTAATGTATTAATGTATTAATGTATTAAAGTGTTAAAGTATTAATGTATTAATGTATTAATGTATTAATGTATTAAAGTATTAATGTATTAATGTATTAATGTATTAATGTATTAAAGTGTTAAAGTATTAATGTATTAATGTATTAATGTATTAATGTATTAAAGTATTAATGTATTAATGTATTAAAGTATTAATGTATTAAAGTATTAATGTATTAATGTATTAATGTATTAATGTATTAAAGTATTAATGTATTAATGTATTAATGTATTAAAGTATTAATGTATTAATGTATTAAAGTATTAATGTATTAAAGTATTAATGTATTAATGTATTAATGTATTAAAGTATTAATGTATTAATGTATTAATGTATTAATGTATTAATGTATTAATGTATTAATGTATTAATGTATTAATGTATTAATGTATTAATGTATTAAAGTATTAAAGTATTAATGTATTAATGTATTAATGTATTAATGTATTAATGTATTAATGTATTAAAGTATTAAAGTATTAATGTATTAATGTATTAATGTATTAATGTATTAAAGTATTAATGTATTAATGTATTAATGTATTAAAGTATTAATGTATTAATGTATTAAAGTATTAATGTATTAAAGTATTAATGTATTAATGTATTAATGTATTAAAGTATTAATGTATTAATGTATTAATGTATTAAAGTATTAATGTATTAATGTATTAATGTATTAATGTATTAATGTATTAAAGTATTAAAGTATAAAGTATTAATGTATTAATGTATTAATGTATTAAAGTATTAATGTATTAATGTATTAATGTATTAAAGTATTAATGTATTAATGTATTAATGTATAATGTATTAAAGTATTAAAGTATTAATGTATTAATGTATTAAAGTATTAAAGTATTAATGTATTAATGTATTAATGTATAATGTATTAAAGTATTAAAGTATTAATGTATAAATGTATTAATGTATTAATGTATTAAAGTATAAAGTATTAATGTATTAATGTATTAATGTATTAATGTATTAATGTATTAAAGTATAATGTATTAATGTATTAATGTATTAATGTATTAAAGTATAAAGTATTAATGTATTAATGTATTAATGTATTAATGTATTAATGTATTAAAGTATAATGTATTAATGTATTAATGTATTAATGTATTAATGTATTAATGTATTAAAGTATAAAGTATTAATGTATTAATGTATTAATGTATTAATGTATTAATGTATTAATGTATTAATGTATTAAAGTATAAAGTATAAAGTATTAATGTATTAAAGTATAAAGTATTAATGTATTAATGTATTAATGTATTAATGTATTAATGTATTAATGTATTAATGTATTAATGTATTAAAGTATAAAGTATTAATGTATTAATGTATTAATGTATTAATGTATTAATGTATTAATGTATTAATGTATTAAAGTATAAAGTATAAAGTATTAATGTATTAAAGTATAAAGTATTAATGTATTAATGTATTAATGTATTAATGTATTAATGTATTAATGTATTAATGTATTAAAGTATAAAGTATTATACTCAGTGATGTTATATTGGAAACGTCCTTCGCTGCCTTGCATCTCTGGCATGTTGATGTTACCGAGCTCCTCTTCTACAAACCTCTGAGTCTCAAACCGCACTGCAAAAAACACACATGGTTAGTACAAGTACTACTATAAGTACTACTACAAGTACTACTACAAGTACTACTACAAGTACTACTATAAGTACTACTACAAGTACTACTATAAGTACTACTATAAGTACTACTAATACTGTTAGTACTGCAAACACAACACATGGTTAGTATAAGTACTACTATAAGTACTACTACAAGTACTACTACAAGTACTACTATAAGTACTACTATAAGTACTACTAATACTGTTAGTACTGCAAACACAACACATGGTTAGTATAAGTACTACTATAAGTACTACTGCAAGTACTACTAATACTGTTAATACTGCAAGTACTACTAATACTGTTAATACTGCAAGTACTACAATAAGTATAAATACTACAATAAGTATAAATACTGCAGTAAGTATAAATACTGTTAGTACTGTGAATACTGCAGTAAGTATAAATACTGTTAGTACTGTGAATACTGCAGTAAGTATAAATACTGCAGTAATTAATAATAAATACAAGATTAGTTTGAATCACTTTTATGTTTTGAATTACATCATAAATCTGGATGATGGGATTAAATCCACACGTGTTGGTTCAACAATAGTCACTGAAATAACTTAAACTGACAAAAGAAATAATAAATAAAAACTTACTGAAAATGAACCAATGAAAATCAGACATTGCTTTTGAACAGAATCATTAAAATAAACAAACTAATGAATCAGGCCTGGACATTAATGATGGACCCTTAACTGAACATGGACCACACTGAACATGGACCACCCGGAACATGGACCACGCTGAACATGGACCACCCTGAACATGGACCACCCTGAACATGGACCACGCTGAACATGGACCACGCTGAACACGGACCACCCTGAACATGGACCACCCTGAACATGGACCACCCTGAACATGGACCACCCTGAACATGGACCACGCTGAACACGGACCACCCTGAACATGGACCACCCTGAACATGGACCACCCTGAACATGGACCACCCTGAACATGGACCACGCTGAACACGGACCACCCTGAACATGGACCACCCTGAACATGGACCACGCTGAACATGTACCACGCTGAACATGGACCACCCTGAACATGGACCACGCTGAACATGGACCACGCTGAACATGGACCACGCTGAACATGGACCACCCTGAACATGGACCACGCTGAACATGTACCACGCTGAACATGGACCACACTGAACATGGACCACGCTGAACATGGACCACCCTGAACATGGACCACGCTGAACATGTACCACGCTGAACATGGACCACGCTGAACATGGACCACGCTGAACATGTACCACGCTGAACATGGACCACGCTGAACATGGACCACGCTGAACATGGACCACGCTGAACATGTACCACGCTGAACATGGACCACACTGAACATGGACCACACTGAACATGGACCACACTGAACATGGACCACACTGAACATGGACCACCCTGAACATGGACCACGCTGAACATGGACCACCCTGAACATGGACCACCCTGAACATGGACCACGTTGAACATGTACCACACTGAACATGTACCACACTGAACATGGACCACGCTGAACATGGACCACGCTGAACATGTACCACGCTGAACATGGACCACGCTGAACATGGACCACGCTGAACATGGACCACCCTGAACATGGACCACACTGAACATGGACCACGCTGTGGACCACACTGAACATGGACCACGCTGAACATGGACCACACCGAACATGGACCACGCTGAACATGGACCACCCTGAACATGGACCACACTGAACATGGACCACGCTGTGGACCACACTGAACATGGACCACGCTGAACATGGACCACACCGAACATGGACCACGCTGAACATGGACCACGCTGAACATGGACCACGCTGAACATGGACCACCCTGAACATGGACCACCCTGAACATGGACCACGCTGAACATGTACCACACTGAACATGTACCACACTGAACATGGACCACCCTGAACATGGACCACACTGAACATGGACCACGCTGTGGACCACACTGAACATGGACCACGCTGAACATGGACCACACCGAACATGGACCACGCTGAACATGGACCACACTGAACATGGACCACACTGAACATGGACCACACTGAACATGGACCACCCTGAACATGGACCACGCTGAACATGGACCACCCTGAACATGGACCACCCTGAACATGGACCACCCTGAACATGGACCACGCTGAACATGGACCACACTGAACATGGACCACACTGAACATGGACCACACTGAACATGGACCACGCTGAACATGGACCACACTGTGGACCACACTGAACATGGACCACACTGAACATGGACCACGCTGAACATGGACCACACTGAACATGGACCACACTGAACATGGACCACGCTGAACATGGACCACACTGTGGACCACACTGAACATGGACCACACTGAACATGGACCACGCTGAACATGGACCACGCTGAACATGGACCACGCTGAACATGGACCACGCTGAACATGGACCACACTGAACATGGACCACGCTGAACATGGACCACGCTGAACATGGACCACACTGAACATGGACCACACTGAACATGGACCACGCTGAACATGGACCACGCTGAACATGGACCACACTGAACATGTACCACACTGAACATGGACCACGCTGAACATGGACCACACTGAACATGGACCACACTGAACATGGACCACGCTGAACATGGACCACACTGTGGACCACACTGAACATGGACCACACTGAACATGGACCACGCTGAACATGGACCACACTGAACATGGACCACACTGAACATGGACCACGCTGAACATGGACCACACTGAACATGGACCACGCTGAACATGGACCACACTGAACATGGACCACACTGAACATGGACCACGCTGAACATGGACCACGCTGAACATGGACCACGCTGAACATGGACCACGCTGAACATGGACCACACTGAACATGGACCACGCTGAACATGGACCACGCTGAACATGGACCACACTGAACATGGACCACGCTGAACATGGACCACACTGAACATGGACCACGCTGAACATGGACCACACTGAACATGGACCACACTGAACATGGACCACGCTGAACATGGACCACGCTGAACATGGACCACGCTGAACATGGACCACGCTGAACATGGACCACACTGAACATGGACCACACTGAACATGGACCACGCTGAACATGGACCACACTGAACATGGACCACGCTGAACATGGACCACACTGAACATGGACCACGCTGAACATGGACCACACTGAACATGGACCACGCTGAACATGGACCACGCTTAACATGGACCACACTGAACATGGACCACGCTGAACATGGACCACGCTGAACATGGACCACGCTGAACATGGACCACGCTGAACATGGACCACACTGAACATGGACCACACTGAACATGGACCACGCTGAACATGGACCACGCTGAACATGGACCACACTGAACATGGACCACGCTGAACATGGACCACACTGAACATGGACCACGCTGAACATGGACCACGCTGAACATGGACCACGCTGAACATGGACCACGCTGAACATGGACCACACTGAACATGGACCACACTGAACATGGACCACGCTGAACATGGACCACGCTGAACATGGACCACACTGAACATGGACCACGCTGAACATGGACCACACTGAACATGGACCACGCTGAACATGGACCACCCTGAACATGTACCACAGGAAGCCAAGGACAGAGTTGTCTCAGGAGATTAGAAACAAGCACGTTAAAGGTAAAGGATATAAGACATTATTATATATTATAATATATTATATTATATTATATTATATTATATTATATTATATATTATTATATTATATTATTATATTATATTATATTATATTATATTATATTATATATTATTATATTATATTATATTATATTATATTATATTATATTATATTATATTATATTATATATTATTATATTATATTATTATATTATATTATTATATTATATTATATATTATTATATTATATTATTATATTATATTATATTATATTATATTTTATTATATATTATTATATTATATTATATTATATTATATTATATTATATATTATTATATTATATTATTATATTATATTATTATATTATATTATATTATATTATATTATATTATATTATATTATATATTATTATATTATATTATTATATTATATTATATTATATTATATTTTATTATATATTATTATATTATATTATATTATATTATATTATATTATATTATATTATATATTATTATATTATATTATTATATTATATTATTATATTATATTATTATATTATATTATATTATATTATATTATATTATATTATATTATATTATATTATATTATATTATATATTATTATATTATATTATATTATATTATATTATATTATATTATATTATAATAGACACACTAACCTCTCGTAGGCTATAAGAACATCTCCAAGCAGCTTGATGTTCCTGTGACTACAGTTTAAGGTCCACAGGACTGTAGCCAGCCTCCCTGGACTTGGCCTCAGGAGGAACATTGATGAGACGGATAATACGAATGGTAACCAAAGAGCCCAGAACAACCTAAAGGTGAACTCCAAGGTCAAGGTACATCAGTGTCAGATCGCACCATCCGTCATTGTTTGAGCCAAAGTGGACTTCATAGGAGACGACCAAGGAGGACACCACTGTTGAAACCCAATCATAAAAAAGCCAGACTGGAATTTGCCACAAAGCTTCTGGCAGAATGTCCTTTGGACAGATGAGACACAACTGGAGCTTTTTGGCCCATCAGCTCCATGTTCACAGACCAAGAGAAGAACACGGTCCCTACTGTGGAACATGGAGGAGGCTCGGTATGTTCTGGGGCTGCTTCGCTGCATCTGGCACAGGGTGTCTTTAATCTGTGCAGGAACAATGAAATCTAAGACTATCAAAGCATTCTGGAGGGAAATGTGCTGCCTAGTGTCAGAAAGCTTGGTCTCAGTCGCAGGTCATGGGTCTTCCAACAGGATAATGACCCAAAACACAGTTAAAAACACCCAAGAACGGCTAAGAGCAAGACTTTGGACTATTCTGAAGTGGCCTATGAGCCCGGATCTAAATCCTCGGTCCCACATCTGTGGAAGGAGCTGAACCATGCCGCCTGGAGAAGGCCAACCCTAACCCTTCAACCCTGAGACTGGAGCAGCTTGCTCATGAGGAGTGGGACTAAATACCTGTTGACATGTGCAGAAGTCTCACTGACAGTTACAGAGATCATTAAGGGTCCATCATTAATGTCCAGGCCTGATTCATTAGTTTGTTTATTAATGATTCTGTTCAAAAGCAATGTCTGATTTTCATTGGTTCATTTTCAGTAAGTTTTATTTATTATTACTTTTGTCAGTTTAAGTTATTTCAGTGACTATTGTTGTTTTTCTTTCATTAACAGAGGAACCAACACGTGTGGATTAATATATTATAATTAACTTGTGTTTATACATTAAATCTGCATTATAGTTTGATCTGGATTGTAGATTAGATATTGATTGATCTAGATTATATATAAAATCTGTAATATAGATATATATCTATAGACTAGATCTGGATTATATATCAATCTGGATTATATATCAATCTGGATTATATATCAATCTGGATTATAGATTAATCTGGATTATAGATTAATCTGGATTATAGATTAATCTGAATTATATATTAATCTGGATTATATATTAATCTGAATTATATATTAATCTGGATTATATATCAATCTGGATTATAGATTAATCTGAATTATATATTAATCTGGATTATATATCAATCTGGATTATATATTAATCTGGATTATATATCAATCTGGATTATAGATTAATCTGAATTATATATTAATCTGGATTATATATTAATCTGAATTATATATTAATCTGAATTATATATTAATATGGATTACATATTAATCTGGATTATATATTAATCTGAATTATATATTAATATGGATTATAGATTAATCTGAATTATATATTAATCTGGATTATATATTAATCTGGATTATATATCAATCTGGATTATAGATTAATCTGAATTATATATTAATCTGGATTATATATTAATCTGAATTATATATTAATCTGAATTATATATTAATATGGATTACATATTAATCTGGATTATATATTAATCTGAATTATATATTAATATGGAGTACATATTAATCTGGATTATAGATTAATCTGAATTATATATTAATCTGGATTATATATTAATCTGGATTATAGATTAATCTGAATTATATATTAATCTGGATTATATATTAATCTGGATTATAGATTAATCTGGATTATAGATTAATCTGGATTATAGATAAATCTGGATTATAGATAAATCTGGATTATAGATTAATCTGGATTATAGATTAATCTGGATTATAGATTAATCTGGATTATAAATGATGTGGTGTGTAGTGCAGCTCTTACACATCTCCAGTCCTTTATCAGTGATGCGGATCTTGCAGCCAGCAGGTTCATCAGCAGCCATGATGGACACCGAAGAGTAGAAGAAGAAAAGGGACAACAGACAGGAAGTCATCTCAGCCTGCAGCACAGAAGAAGAAATAGATTCATTTTCACCAGAATTACACAAACAACTTCTCAGGTTACAAGAACAAACATCAACAGGACAGACGTTTACCCGCCAGCATACATGTACCCCCACAGTCTCTATAGTGTTAATCTGTTTCCTAATATCTCTCTATAGTGTTAGTCTGTTTCCTAATATCTCTCTATAGTGTTAATCTGTTTCCTAATATCTCTCTATAGTGTTAGTCTGTTTCCTAATATCTCTCTATAGTGTTAGTCTGTTTCCTAATATCTCTCTATAGTGTTAATCTGTTTCCTAATATCTCTCTATAGTGTTAATCTGTTTCCTAATATATCTCTATAGTGTTAATCTGTTTCCTAATATCTCTCTATAGTGTTAATCTGTTTCCTAATATCTCTCTATAGTGTTAATCTGTTTCCTAATATCTCTCTATAGTGTTAGTCTGTTTCCTAATATCTCTCTATAGTGTTAATCTGTTTCCTAATATCTCTCTATAGTGTTAATCTGTTTCCTAATATCTCTCTATAGTGTTAGTCTGTTTCCTAATATCTCTCTATAGTGTTAATCTGTTTCCTAATATCTCTCTATAGTGTTAGTCTGTTTCCTAATATCTCTCTATAGTGTTAGTGTTAATCTGTTTCCTAATATCTCTCTATAGTGTTAATCTGTTTCCTAATATCTCTCTATAGTGTTAGTCTGTTTCCTAATATCTCTCTATAGTGTTAGTGTTAATCTGTTTCCTAATATCTCTCTATAGTGTTAATCTGTTTCCTAATATCTCTCTATAGTGTTAGTCTGTTTCCTAATATCTCTCTATAGTGTTAATCTGTTTCCTAATATCTCTCTATAGTGTTAATCTGTTTCCTAATATCTCTCTATAGTGTTAATCTGTTTCCTAATATCTCTCTATAGTGTTAGTCTGTTTCCTAATATCTCTCTATAGTGTTAGTCTGTTTCCTAATATCTCTCTATAGTGTTAATCTGTTTCCTAATATCTCTCTATAGTGTTAGTCTGTTTCCTAATATCTCTCTATAGTGTTAGTCTGTTTCCTAATATCTCTCTATAGTGTTAGTGTTAATCTGTTTCCTAATATCTCTCTATAGTGTTAATCTGTTTCCTAATATCTCTCTATAGTGTTAGTGTGTTTCCTAATATCTCTCTATAGTGTTAGTCTGTTTCCTAATATCTCTCTATAGTGTTAATCTGTTTCCTAATATCTCTCTATAGTGTTAGTCTGTTTCCTAATATCTCTCTATAGTGTTAATCTGTTTCCTAATATCTCTCTATAGTGTTAATCTGTTTCCTAATATCTCTCTATAGTGTTAATCTGTTTCCTAATATCTCTCTATAGTGTTAATCTGTTTCCTAATATCTCTCTATAGTGTTAATCTGTTTCCTAATATCTCTCTATAGTGTTAATCTGTTTCCTAATATCTCTCTATAGTGTTAATCTGTTTCCTAATATCTCTCTATAGTGTTAGTCTGTTTCCTAATATCTCTCTATAGTGTTAGTCTGTTTCCTAATATCTCTCTATAGTGTTAATCTGTTTCCTAATATCTCTCTATAGTGTTAGTCTGTTTCCTAATATCTCTCTATAGTGTTAATCTGTTTCCTAATATCTCTCTATAGTGTTAGTGTTAATCTGTTTCCTAATATCTCTCTATAGTGTTAATCTGTTTCCTAATATCTCTCTATAGTGTTAGTGTGTTTCCTAATATCTCTCTATAGTGTTAGTCTGTTTCCTAATATCTCTCTATAGTGTTAATCTGTTTCCTAATATCTCTCTATAGTGTTAGTCTGTTTCCTAATATCTCTCTATAGTGTTAATCTGTTTCCTAATATCTCTCTATAGTGTTAATCTGTTTCCTAATATCTCTCTATAGTGTTAGTCTGTTTCCTAATATCTCTCTATAGTGTTAATCTGTTTCCTAATATCTCTCTATAGTGTTAGTGTTAATCTGTTTCCTAATATCTCTCTATAGTGTTAATCTGTTTCCTAATATCTCTCTATAGTGTTAGTCTGTTTCCTAATATCTCTCTATAGTGTTAATCTGTTTCCTAATATCTCTCTATAGTGTTAATCTGTTTCCTAATATCTCTCTATAGTGTTAGTCTGTTTCCTAATATCTCTCTATAGTGTTAGTGTTAATCTGTTTCCTAATATCTCTCTATAGTGTTAGTCTGTTTCCTAATATCTCTCTATAGTGTTAATCTGTTTCCTAATATCTCTCTATAGTGTTAGTCTGTTTCCTAATATCTCTCTATAGTGTTAATCTGTTTCCTAATATCTCTCTATAGTGTTAATCTGTTTCCTAATATCTCTCTATAGTGTTAATCTGTTTCCTAATATCTCTCTATAGTGTTAGTCTGTTTCCTAATATCTCTCTATAGTGTTAATCTGTTTCCTAATATCTCTCTATAGTGTTAGTCTGTTTCCTAATATCTCTCTATAGTGTTAATCTGTTTCCTAATATCTCTCTATAGTGTTAATCTGTTTCCTAATATCTCTCTATAGTGTTAGTCTGTTTCCTAATATCTCTCTATAGTGTTAGTCTGTTTCCTAATATCTCTCTATAGTGTTAGTGTTAATCTGTTTCCTAATATCTCTCTATAGTGTTAGTCTGTTTCCTAATATCTCTCTATAGTGTTAATCTGTTTCCTAATATCTCTCTATAGTGTTAGTCTGTTTCCTAATATCTCTCTATAGTGTTAGTGTTAGTCTGTTTCCTAATATCTCTCTATAGTGTTAATCTGTTTCCTAATATCTCTCTATAGTGTTAGTCTGTTTCCTAATATCTCTCTATAGTGTTAGTCTGTTTCCTAATATCTCTCTATAGTGTTAATCTGTTTCCTAATATCTCTCTATAGTGTTAATCTGTTTCCTAATATCTCTCTATAGGGTTAGTCTGTTTCCTAATATCTCTCTATAGTGTTAGTCTGTTTCCTAATATCTCTCTATAGTGTTAGTCTGTTTCCTAATATCTCTCTATAGTGTTAGTCTGTTTCCTAATATCTCTCTATAGTGTTAGTCTGTTTCCTAATATCTCTCTATAGTGTTAGTCTGTTTCCTAATATCTCTCTATAGTGTTAATCTGTTTCCTAATATCTCTCTATAGTGTTAGTCTGTTTCCTAATATCTCTCTATAGTGTTAATCTGTTTCCTAATATCTCTCTATAGTGTTAGTCTGTTTCCTAATATCTCTCTATAGTGTTAGTCTGTTTCCTAATATCTCTCTATAGTGTTAGACTGTTTCCTAATATCTCTCTATAGTGTTAGTCTGTTTCCTAATATCTCTCTATAGTGTTAGTCTGTTTCCTAATATCTCTCTATAGTGTTAGTGTTAGTCTGTTTCCTAATATCTCTCTATAGTGTTAGTCTGTTTCCTAATATCTCTCTATAGTGTTAGTCTGTTTCCTAATATCTCTCTATAGTGTTAGTCTGTTTCCTAATATCTCTCTATAGTGTTAGTCTGTTTCCTAATATCTCTCTATAGTGTTAGTCTGTTTCCTAATATATCTCTATAGTGTTAATCTGTTTCCTAATATCTCTCTATAGTGTTAATCTGTTTCCTAATATCTCTCTATAGTGTTAATCTGTTTCCTAATATCTCTCTATAGTGTTAATCTGTTTCCTAATATCTCTCTATAGTGTTAATCTGTTTCCTAATATCTCTCTATAGTGTTAGTGTTAATCTGTTTCCTAATATCTCTCTATAGTGTTAGTCTGTTTCCTAATATCTCTCTATAGTGTTAATCTGTTTCCTAATATCTCTCTATAGTGTTAGTGTTAATCTGTTTCCTAATATCTCTCTATAGTGTTAGTCTGTTTCCTAATATCTCTCTATAGTGTTAGTCTGTTTCCTAATATCTCTCTATAGTGTTAGTCTGTTTCCTAATATCTCTCTATAGTGTTAGTGTTAGTCTGTTTCCTAATATCTCTCTATAGTGTTAATCTGTTTCCTAATATCTCTCTATAGTGTTAGTCTGTTTCCTAATATCTCTCTATAGTGTTAGTCTGTTTCCTAATATCTCTCTATAGTGTTAGTCTGTTTCCTAATATCTCTCTATAGTGTTAATCTGTTTCCTAATATCTCTCTATAGTGTTAGTCTGTTTCCTAATATCTCTCTATAGTGTTAATCTGTTTCCTAATATCTCTCTATAGTGTTAGTCTGTTTCCTAATATCTCTCTATAGTGTTAGTCTGTTTCCTAATATCTCTCTATAGTGTTAGTGTTAGTCTGTTTCCTAATATCTCTCTATAGTGTTAGTCTGTTTCCTAATATCTCTCTATAGTGTTAATCTGTTTCCTAATATCTCTCTATAGTGTTAGTCTGTTTCCTAATATCTCTCTATAGTGTTAGTCTGTTTCCTAATATCTCTCTATAGTGTTAGTCTGTTTCCTAATATCTCTCTATAGTGTTAATCTGTTTCCTAATATCTCTCTATAGTGTTAGTCTGTTTCCTAATATCTCTCTATAGTGTTAATCTGTTTCCTAATATCTCTCTATAGTGTTAGTCTGTTTCCTAATATCTCTCTATAGTGTTAGTCTGTTTCCTAATATCTCTCTATAGTGTTAGTGTTAGTCTGTTTCCTAATATCTCTCTATAGTGTTAGTCTGTTTCCTAATATCTCTCTATAGTGTTAATCTGTTTCCTAATATCTCTCTATAGTGTTAGTCTGTTTCCTAATATCTCTCTATAGTGTTAGTCTGTTTCCTAATATCTCTCTATAGTGTTAATCTGTTTCCTAATATCTCTCTATAGTGTTAGTGTTAGTCTGTTTCCTAATATCTCTCTATAGTGTTAGTGTTAGTCTGTTTCCTAATATCTCTCTATAGTGTTAGTCTGTTTCCTAATATCTCTCTATAGTGTTAGTCTGTTTCCTAATATCTCTCTATAGTGTTAATCTGTTTCCTAATATCTCTCTATAGTGTTAGTCTGTTTCCTAATATCTCTCTATAGTGTTAGTCTGTTTCCTAATATCTCTCTATAGTGTTAGTCTGTTTCCTAATATCTCTCTATAGTGTTAGTCTGTTTCCTAATATCTCTCTATAGTGTTAATCTGTTTCCTAATATCTCTCTATAGTGTTAGTCTGTTTCCTAATATCTCTCTATAGTGTTAATCTGTTTCCTAATATCTCTCTATAGTGTTAATCTGTTTCCTAATATCTCTCTATAGTGTTAATCTGTTTCCTAATATCTCTCTATAGTGTTAATCTGTTTCCTAATATCTCTCTATAGTGTTAGTCTGTTTCCTAATATCTCTCTATAGTGTTAATCTGTTTCCTAATATCTCTCTATAGTGTTAGTCTGTTTCCTAATATCTCTCTATAGTGTTAGTCTGTTTCCTAATATCTCTCTATAGTGTTAGTCTGTTTCCTAATATCTCTCTATAGTGTTAGTCTGTTTCCTAATATCTCTCTATAGTGTTAGTCTGTTTCCTAATATCTCTCTATAGTGTTAGTCTGTTTCCTAATATATCTCTATAGTGTTAATCTGTTTCCTAATATCTCTCTATAGTGTTAATCTGTTTCCTAATATCTCTCTATAGTGTTAATCTGTTTCCTAATATCTCTCTATAGTGTTAATCTGTTTCCTAATATCTCTCTATAGTGTTAATCTGTTTCCTAATATCTCTCTATAGTGTTAGTGTTAGTCTGTTTCCTAATATCTCTCTATAGTGTTAGTCTGTTTCCTAATATCTCTCTATAGTGTTAGTCTGTTTCCTAATATCTCTCTATAGTGTTAGTCTGTTTCCTAATATCTCTCTATAGTGTTAGTCTGTTTCCTAATATCTCTCTATAGTGTTAATCTGTTTCCTAATATCTCTCTATAGTGTTAGTCTGTTTCCTAATATCTCTCTATAGTGTTAATCTGTTTCCTAATATCTCTCTATAGTGTTAGTCTGTTTCCTAATATCTCTCTATAGTGTTAATCTGTTTCCTAATATCTCTCTATAGTGTTAATCTGTTTCCTAATATCTCTCTATAGTGTTAGTCTGTTTCCTAATATCTCTCTATAGTGTTAGTCTGTTTCCTAATATCTCTCTATAGTGTTAGTCTGTTTCCTAATATCTCTCTATAGTGTTAATCTGTTTCCTAATATCTCTCTATAGTGTTAGTCTGTTTCCTAATATCTCTCTATAGTGTTAATCTGTTTCCTAATATCTCTCTATAGTGTTAGTCTGTTTCCTAATATCTCTCTATAGTGTTAGTCTGTTTCCTAATATCTCTCTATAGTGTTAATCTGTTTCCTAATATCTCTCTATAGTGTTAGTCTGTTTCCTAATATCTCTCTATAGTGTTAATCTGTTTCCTAATATCTCTCTATAGTGTTAGTCTGTTTCCTAATATCTCTCTATAGTGTTAATCTGTTTCCTAATATCTCTCTATAGTGTTAATCTGTTTCCTAATATCTCTCTATAGTGTTAATCTGTTTCCTAATATCTCTCTATAGTGTTAGTCTGTTTCCTAATATCTCTCTATAGTGTTAATCTGTTTCCTAATATCTCTCTATAGTGTTAATCTGTTTCCTAATATCTCTCTATAGTGTTAATCTGTTTCCTAATATCTCTCTATAGTGTTAATCTGTTTCCTAATATCTCTCTATAGTGTTAATCTGTTTCCTAATATCTCTCTATAGTGTTAGTCTGTTTCCTAATATCTCTCTATAGTGTTAGTCTGTTTCCTAATATCTCTCTATAGTGTTAATCTGTTTCCTAATATCTCTCTATAGTGTTAATCTGTTTCCTAATATCTCTCTATAGTGTTAATCTGTTTCCTAATATCTCTCTATAGTGTTAATCTGTTTCCTAATATCTCTCTATAGTGTTAGTGTTAATCTGTTTCCTAATATCTCTCTATAGTGTTAGTCTGTTTCCTAATATCTCTCTATAGTGTTAATCTGTTTCCTAATATCTCTCTATAGTGTTAATCTGTTTCCTAATATCTCTCTATAGTGTTAATCTGTTTCCTAATATCTCTCTATAGTGTTAGTCTGTTTCCTAATATCTCTCTATAGTGTTAATCTGTTTCCTAATATCTCTCTATAGTGTTAGTCTGTTTCCTAATATCTCTCTATAGTGTTAGTCTGTTTCCTAATATCTCTCTATAGTGTTAGTCTGTTTCCTAATATCTCTCTATAGTGTTAATCTGTTTCCTAATATCTCTCTATAGTGTTAGTCTGTTTCCTAATATCTCTCTATAGTGTTAGTCTGTTTCCTAATATCTCTCTATAGTGTTAGTGTTAGTCTGTTTCCTAATATCTCTCTATAGTGTTAGTCTGTTTCCTAATATCTCTCTATAGTGTTAATCTGTTTCCTAATATCTCTCTATAGTGTTAGTCTGTTTCCTAATATCTCTCTATAGTGTTAGTCTGTTTCCTAATATCTCTCTATAGTGTTAGTGTTAATCTGTTTCCTAATATCTCTCTATAGTGTTAATCTGTTTCCTAATATCTCTCTATAGTGTTAATCTGTTTCCTAATATCTCTCTATAGTGTTAGTCTGTTTCCTAATATCTCTCTATAGTGTTAGTCTGTTTCCTAATATCTCTCTATAGTGTTAGTCTGTTTCCTAAGGGTTAGGGTTACCCAGGACAGAGCTGGGTTAGGGTTACCCAGGACAGAGCTAGGTTAGGGTTACCCAGGACAGAGCTGGGTTAGGGTTACCCAGGACAGAGCTAGGTTAGGGTTACCCAGGACAGAGCTGGGTTAGGGTTACCCAGGACAGAGCTGGGTTAGGGTTACCCAGGACAGAGCTAGGTTAGGGTTACCCAGGACAGAGCTAGGTTAGGGTTACCCAGGACAGGGCTGGGTTAGGGTTACCCAGGACAGAGCTGGGTTAGGGTTACCCAGGACAGAGCTGGGTTAGGGTTACCCAGGACAGAGCTGGGTTAGGGTTACCCAGGACAGAGCTAGGTTAGGGTTACCCAGGACAGAGCTGGGTTAGGGTTACCCAGGACAGAGCTAGGTTAGGGTTACCCAGGACAGAGCTGGGTTAGGGTTACCCAGGACAGAGCTAGGTTAGGGTTACCCAGGACAGAGCTGGGTTAGGGTTACCCAGGACAGAGCTGGGTTAGGGTTACCCAGGACAGAGCTAGGTTAGGGTTACCCAGGACAGAGCTAGGTTAGGGTTACCCAGGACAGAGCTGGGTTAGGGTTACCCAGGACAGAGCTGGGTTAGGGTTACCCAGGACAGAGCTGGGTTAGGGTTACCCAGGACAGAGCTGGGTTAGGGTTACCCAGGACAGAGCTGGGTTAGGGTTACCCAGGACAGAGCTGGGTTAGGGTTACCCAGGACAGAGCTGGGTTAGGGTTACCCAGGACAGAGCTGGGTTAGGGTTACCCAGGACAGAGCTGGGTTAGGGTTACCCAGGACAGAGCTGGGTTAGGGTTACCCAGGACAGACCTGGGTTAGGGTTACCCAGGACAGAGCTGGGTTAGGGTTACCCAGGACAGAGCTGGGTTAGGGTTACCCAGGACAGAGCTAGGTTAGGGTTACCCAGGACAGAGCTGGGTTAGGGTTACCCAGGACAGAGCTGGGTTAGGGTTACCCAGGACAGAGCTAGGTTAGGGTTACCCAGGACAGAGCTGGGTTAGGGTTACCCAGCTCTGTCCTGGGTAACCCTAACCCAGCTCTTTCCTGGCAGAGAGGAGAATGATGACCAAGCTTCTTCTCTGATGAACAACGACTCCCAGCCATGAAAGACTGTCTGACTGCAGAGCTTCAGAGACAGACTCCTACATCCACAGTGTGAAGGAGCGATATCGCAGCTCCTTCCTTCCTGCAGCTGTCAGACTGTACAAACAGCCCCCCCCCCCCCCCCCCCCCCATGGGTTAGGGTTAGGGTTAGGGTTAGGGTTAGGGTATACTACTAATTATAATTGTGTGCAATATACATATATATTTATTTCACTTCACCACTCAATACTAATATTACTGTAAATAATGTAAATGATGTCATGATTATTTTTATTATAGTTTTACTATAATTATTCTTTTTCTTATTGCTGCTCTTATATTGTGTTTTACTGTCTACTTGCTGCTGTAATAATGCAAATGTTCTCATCTTACAACCACAGATGTTTGTTTGGGTGCTTCCTGTTAGGCTCATAATGTCCTCTACTGTAAACAGGAAGCTTCATCTGTTTACTGAGGTCAAAGGTCATGATAAACAACATCCTGACATGAGGGTTTTTGTCCTTCCTGTGACTCCGTACCACAGAGCTGAACATCACATGACCTGCATGACCTCCAGTATACTACTGACAGTCTGTATTCATCTCTGAGTCTACTACTGACAGTCTGTTCATCTCTGAGTATACTACTGACAGTCTGTATTCATCTCTGAGTCTACTACTGACAGTCTGTTCATCTCTGAGTCTACTACTGACAGTCTGTTCATCTATGAGTCTACTACTGACAGTCTGTATTCATCTCTGAGTCTACTACTGACAGTCTGTGTTCATCTCTGAGTCTACTACTGACAGTCTGTTCATCTCTGAGTCTACTACTGACAGTCTGTATTCATCTCTGAGTCTACTACTGACAGTCTGTTCATCTCTGAGTCTACTACTGACAGTCTGTTCATCTCTGAGTCTACTACTGACAGTCTTCTCTGAGTCTACTACTGACAGTCTGTTCATCTCTGAGTCTACTACTGACAGTATGTATTCATCTCTGAGTCTACTACTGACAGTCTGTTCATCTCTGAGTCTACTACTGACAGTCTGTGTTCATCTCTGAGTCTACTACTGACAGTCTGTTCATCTCTGAGTCTACTACTGACAGTATGTATTCATCTCTGAGTCTACTACTGACAGTCTGTTCATCTCTGAGTCTACTACTGACAGTCTGTTCATCTCTGAGTCTACTACTGACAGTCTGTTCATCTCTGAGTCTAACTACTGACAGTCTGTGTTCATCTCTGAGTCTACTACTGACAGTCTGTTCATCTCTGAGTCTACTACTGACGTCTGTTCATCTCTGAGTCTACTACTGACAGTCTGTATTCATCTCTGAGTCTACTACTGACAGTCTGTTTATCTCTGAGTCTACTACTGACAGTCTGTTTATCTCTGAGTCTACTACTGACAGTCTGTGTTCATCTCTGAGTCTACTACTGACAGTCTGTATTCATCTCTGAGTCTACTACTGACAGTCTGTTTATCTCTGAGTCTACTACTGACAGTCTGTGTTCATCTCTGAGTCTACTACTGACAGTCTGTATTCATCTCTGAGTCTACTACTGACAGTCTGTGTTCATCTCTGAGTCTACTACTGACAGTCTGTATTCATCTCTGAGTCTACTACTGACAGTCTGTATTCATCTCTGAGTCTACTACTGACAGTCTGTATTCATCTCTGAGTCTACTACTGACAGTCTGTTCATCTCTGAGTCTACTACTGACAGTCTGATCATCTCTGAGTCTACTACTGACAGTCTGTTCATCTATGAGTCTACTACTGACAGTCTGTATTCATCTCTGAGTCTACTACTGACAGTCTGTATTCATCTCTGAGTCTACTACTGACAGTCTGTATTCATCTCTGAGTCTACTACTGACAGTCTGTATTCATCTCTGAGTCTACTACTGACAGTCTGTATTCATCTCTGAGTCTACTACTGACAGTCTGTATTCATCTCTGAGTCTACTACTGACAGTCTGTTCATCTCTGAGTCTACTACTGACAGTCTGTTCATCTCTGAGTCTACTACTGACAGTCTGTATTCATCTCTGAGTCTACTACTGACAGTCTGTATTCATCTCTGAGTCTACTACTGACAGTCTGTTCATCTCTGAGTCTACTACTGACAGTCTGTTCATCTCTGAGTCTACTACTGACAGTCTGTATTCATCTCTGAGTCTACTACTGACAGTCTGTTCATCTCTGAGTCTACTACTGACAGTCTGTATTCATCTCTGAGTCTACTACTGACAGTCTGTTCATCTCTGAGTCTACTACTGACAGTCTGTGTTCATCTCTGAGTCTACTACTGACAGTCTGTATTCATCTCTGAGTCTACTACTGACAGTCTGTTCATCTCTGAGTCTACTACTGACAGTCTGTATTCATCTCTGAGTCTACTACTGACAGTCTGTATTCATCTCTGAGTCTACTACTGACAGTCTGTTCATCTCTGAGTCTACTACTGACAGTCTGTTCATCTCTGAGTCTACTACTGACAGTCTGTATTCATCTCTGAGTCTACTACTGACAGTCTGTTCATCTCTGAGTCTACTACTGACAGTCTGTATTCATCTCTGAGTCTACTACTGACAGTCTGTTCATCTCTGAGTCTACTACTGACAGTCTGTGTTCATCTCTGAGTCTACTACTGACAGTCTGTATTCATCTCTGAGTCTACTACTGACAGTCTGTTCATCTCTGAGTCTACTACTGACAGTCTGTTCATCTCTGAGTCTACTACTGACAGTCTGTGTTCATCTCTGAGTCTACTACTGACAGTCTGTTCATCTCTGAGTCTACTACTGACAGTCTGTTCATCTCTGAGTCTACTACTGACAGTCTGTATTCATCTCTGAGTCTACTACTGACAGTCTGTGTTCATCTCTGAGTCTACTACTGACAGTCTGTATTCATCTCTGAGTCTACTACTGACAGTCTGTTCATCTCTGAGTCTACTACTGACAGTCTGTATTCATCTCTGAGTCTACTACTGACAGTCTGTTCATCTCTGAGTCTACTACTGACAGTCTGTATTCATCTCTGAGTCTACTACTGACAGTCTGTATTCATCTCTGAGTCTACTACTGACAGTCTGTATTCATCTCTGAGTCTACTACTGACAGTCTGTATTCATCTCTGAGTCTACTACTGACAGTCTGTATTCATCTCTGAGTCTACTACTGACAGTCTGTATTCATCTCTGAGTCTACTACTGACAGTCTGTTCATCTCTGAGTCTACTACTGACAGTCTGTTCATCTCTGAGTCTACTACTGACAGTCTGTTCATCTCTGAGTCTACTACTGACAGTCTGTTCATCTCTGAGTCTACTACTGACAGTCTGTTCATCTCTGAGTCTACTACTGACAGTCTGTTCATCTCTGAGTCTACTACTGACAGTCTGTTCATCTCTGAGTCTACTACTGACAGTCTGTATTCATCTCTGAGTCTACTACTGACAGTCTGTTCATCTCTGAGTCTACTACTGACAGTCTGTTCATCTCTGAGTCTACTACTGACAGTCTGTATTCATCTCTGAGTCTACTACTGACAGTCTGTATTCATCTCTGAGTCTACTACTGACAGTCTGTATTCATCTCTGAGTCTACTACTGACAGTCTGTTCATCTCTGAGTCTACTACTGACAGTCTGTGTTCATCTCTGAGTCTACTACTGACAGTCTGTATTCATCTCTGAGTCTACTACTGACAGTCTGTTCATCTCTGAGTCTACTACTGACAGTCTGTATTCATCTCTGAGTCTACTACTGACAGTCTGTTCATCTCTGAGTCTACTACTGACAGTCTGTCCATCTCTGAGTCTACTACTGACAGTCTGTATTCATCTCTGAGTCTACTACTGACAGTCTGTTCATCTCTGAGTCTACTACTGACAGTCTGTATTCATCTCTGAGTCTACTACTGACAGTCTGTATTCATCTCTGAGTCTACTACTGACAGTCTGTATTCATCTCTGAGTCTACTACTGACAGTCTGTATTCATCTCTGAGTCTACTACTGACAGTCTGTTCATCTCTGAGTCTACTACTGACAGTCTGTTCATCTCTGAGTCTACTACTGACAGTCTGTATTCATCTATGAGTCTACTACTGACAGTCTGTATTCATCTCTGAGTCTACTACTGACAGTCTGTGTTCATCTCTGAGTCTACTACTGACAGTCTGTTCATCTCTGAGTCTACTACTGACAGTCTGTTCATCTCTGAGTCTACTACTGACAGTCTGTATTCATCTCTGAGTCTACTACTGACAGTCTGTATTCATCTCTGAGTCTACTACTGACAGTCTGTATTCATCTCTGAGTCTACTACTGACAGTCTGTTCATCTCTGAGTCTACTACTGACAGTCTGTATTCATCTCTGAGTCTACTACTGACAGTCTGTATTCATCTCTGAGTCTACTACTGACAGTCTGTATTCATCTCTGAGTCTACTACTGACAGTCTGTTCATCTCTGAGTCTACTACTGACAGTCTGTTCATCTCTGAGTCTACTACTGACAGTCTGTATTCATCTATGAGTCTACTACTGACAGTCTGTGTTCATCTCTGAGTCTACTACTGACAGTATGTATTCATCTCTGAGTCTACTACTGACAGTCTGTTCATCTCTGAGTCTACTACTGACAGTCTGTTCATCTCTGAGTCTACTACTGACAGTCTGTATTCATCTCTGAGTCTACTATTGACAGTCTGTGTTCATCTCTGAGTCTACTACTGACAGTCTGTATTCATCTCTGAGTCTACTACTGACAGTCTGTATTCATCTCTGAGTCTACTACTGACAGTCTGTATTCATCTCTGAGTCTACTACTGACAGTCTGTATTCATCTCTGAGTCTACTACTGACAGTCTGTTCATCTCTGAGTCTACTACTGACAGTCTGTATTCATCTCTGAGTCTACTACTGACAGTCTGATCATCTCTGAGTCTACTACTGACAGTCTGTTCATCTCTGAGTCTACTACTGACAGTCTGTGTTCATCTCTGAGTCTACTACTGACAGTCTGTATTCATCTCTGAGTCTACTACTGACAGTCTGTTCATCTCTGAGTCTACTACTGACAGTCTGTACATCTCTGAGTCTACTACTGACAGTCTGTTCATCTCTGAGTCTACTACTGACAGTCTGTATTCATCTCTGAGTCTACTACTGACAGTCTGTATTCATCTCTGAGTCTACTACTGACAGTCTGTATTCATCTCTGAGTCTACTACTGACAGTCTGTGTTCATCTCTGAGTCTACTACTGACAGTCTGTATTCATCTCTGAGTCTACTACTGACAGTCTGTGTTCATCTCTGAGTCTACTACTGACAGTCTGTTCATCTCTGAGTCTACTACTGACAGTCTGTTCATCTCTGAGTCTACTACTGACAGTCTGTTCATCTCTGAGTCTACTACTGACAGTCTGTTCATCTCTGAGTCTACTACTGACAGTCTGTTCATCTCTGAGTCTATAACTGACAGTCTGTTCATCTCTGAGTCTACTACTGACAGTCTGTATTCATCTCTGAGTCTACTACTGACAGTCTGTGTTCATCTCTGAGTCTACTACTGACAGTCTGTATTCATCTCTGAGTCTACTACTGACAGTCTGTTCATCTCTGAGTCTACTACTGACAGTCTGTTCATCTCTGAGTCTACTACTGACAGTCTGTTCATCTCTGAGTCTACTACTGACAGTCTGTATTCATCTCTGAGTCTACTACTGACAGTCTGTATTCATCTCTGAGTCTACTACTGACAGTCTGTGTTCATCTCTGAGTCTACTACTGACAGTCTGTTCATCTCTGAGTCTACTACTGACAGTCTGTTCATCTCTGAGTCTACTACTGACAGTCTGTATTCATCTCTGAGTCTACTACTGACAGTCTGTATTCATCTCTGAGTCTACTACTGACAGTCTGTATTCATCTCTGAGTCTACTACTGACAGTCTGTATTCATCTCTGAGTCTACTACTGACAGTCTGTTCATCTCTGAGTCTACTACTGACAGTCTGTGTTCATCTCTGAGTCTACTACTGACAGTCTGTTCATCTCTGAGTCTACTACTGACAGTCTGTTCATCTCTGAGTCTACTACTGACAGTCTGTATTCATCTCTGAGTCTACTACTGACAGTCTGTGTTCATCTCTGAGTCTACTACTGACAGTCTGTTCATCTCTGAGTCTACTAACTGACAGTCTGTGTTCATCTCTGAGTCTACTACTGACAGTCTGTTCATCTCTGAGTCTACTACTGACAGTCTGTTCATCTCTGAGTCTACTACTGACAGTCTGTATTCATCTCTGAGTCTACTACTGACAGTCTGTTCATCTCTGAGTCTACTACTGACAGTCTGTGTTCATCTCTGAGTCTACTACTGACAGTCTGTTTCATCTCTGAGTCTACTACTGACAGTCTGTGTTCATCTCTGAGTCTACTACTGACAGTCTGTATTCATCTCTGAGTCTACTACTGACAGTCTGTATTCATCTCTGAGTCTACTACTGACAGTCTGTATTCATCTCTGAGTCTACTACTGACAGTCTGTTCATCTCTGAGTCTACTACTGACAGTCTGTATTCATCTCTGAGTCTACTACTGACAGTCTGTGTTCATCTCTGAGTCTACTACTGACAGTCTGTTCATCTCTGAGTCTACTACTGACAGTCTGTATTCATCTCTGAGTCTACTACTGACAGTCTGTGTTCATCTCTGAGTCTACTACTGACAGTCTGTTCATCTCTGAGTCTACTACTGACAGTCTGTTCATCTCTGAGTCTACTACTGACAGTCTGTATTCATCTCTGAGTCTACTACTGACAGTCTGTATTCATCTCTGAGTCTACTACTGACAG
>NW_026910347.1:5000-30000 GCF_963691925.1 Scomber scombrus | reverse complement strand
TCAGATGTATCAAGAGTGAAATGACCGTGGAAACGTGCGGTGCCTCACACCAACTTCATGGCTGGCGTACGCACGTTTCTACAGCTGTTGATCCTTTGGCGACACTTAGAGGTGTGCTGGGAAACTGTTATAATAAATAAATGTGAAAACAATCCTCAGACTGAGTGATGTTCACATCAGAACATGAACAATTAACACACCCACGTGTCTGCAATTACATGGGGCGGCTGTGGCTCAGGAGGTAGAGCGGTCGTCCACCAATTGGAAGATTGGCGGTTCGATTCCCGGCTCCTCCAGTCCACATGTCGATGTGTCCTTGGGCAAGACACTTAACCCCTAGTTGCTCCCGTTGCTGTGCCAACGGTGTATGAATGTGTATGAATGATTAGCTTCCTCTGATGTGCAGGTTGGCACCCTGCGTGGTAGCTCCTGCCATCAGTGTATGAATGGGTGTGAATGGGGTGAATGAAATGTAGTGTAAAGCGCTTTGAGTGGTCGAAAAGACTAGAAAGGCGCTATAAGTACAGTCCATTTACCATTTACATGAGTGGATATAAAAGCATGCGCAGAGTGGTGCAGAAAATACCGTTAACAACAATGGCTGCTTTAGTATTAGAAGACATTGTACATGGTGTAATACGAAGAGAGCGTGTGTTCAGAGACAGAGAGGATTTACTGGCACATGATGACAACTGGCTCATCAGCCGCTTTAGGTTCCCGAGAGCGATCCTCCTGGAGCGCGACCCAGCGAGGAGCCATGCGCTGCCTGTATCCATACAGGCGCTGACCAGTGACCACACTGGGGTTCCTACCAACGGGGCATTCCAGAGGGAGCCGGCCGACCGATCGGGACTGTGCCAGTCGACCTGAGCCGAGCCATGCCAGCGGTGTGGGACGGAGTCATCCGCATGTCAGCCAGGTCTATATTCCCATAAACAATGCAGCTGAACAGGTCAACATTAAAGTGCAATTTGCAGCGAGAGCCGGTTGTTCTAATGTAATCGACTGCACAAACATTGCTATTAAAGCGCCATCACATGATGAATTTGTATGTCAACAGGAAACATTTTCATTCGATCAATGTACAGATCATATGTGATGCGCAAATACAATTAACCAACTACTAACCCTAACCCTAACCCTACAGTAATGTAAGGCACATAGCTGCTATGTAAATAACACTTTGTTTTATATTGGCAGGTTAATATCGAGCAGGACGGGTAAGAATATAAATAACTTTACTAACATCTGTTGCTCTCGGTCCCTTTGGAGGGTTTCCAGCCGCTCAGCTTCTTCACTGGCTGTTGTGGTCGATGCTGTCCTCCCTCAGTCTGCCGCACCTCGCCTTCAGCCTCTTCCTCTTCCTCTCCCTCTTCTTCTCCCTCAGCCTCTTCCTCTTCCTCTCCCTCTTCCTCTTCCTCTCCCTCTTCCTCTTCCTCTTCCTTTAACTTCTGGTACTTGACTCTGAAAACGGATAATAAAATAAGTACCTTGCCAACGCTATCCCGCGATTAATAACGTGTATCACTAGAATAACCACTAGCTTTGTTTAGCATTACTTCAGTATTAGAACTCATAATGGTAATATTATGGTTATATAACCTATAATGGGTTAGGGTTAACTAATTAACTCATAATGGTAATTTAACCTGTTATATAACCTATTCTATAATGGACTACATAACTAAATACATATTCACCTCATCAGTTAGCAGACTCTCTCAGCGATGTAGATGTAGTGGACGACGCTAACTTCTTCTTCCCGAAGGCCACTGTAGCGTCAGAGATGGATGAGCTGAATCTAGAATCTCACCTCTAGATACCGCTAAAAACAACACAATTACACACTGCACCTTTAAATAGGCATTATTTCTGTTTTATTGTTTTTTCTGGGAGAGCGTGGTGACATGTTGCACACCAATCCATCCCTCACCTAACCCATACAACCAAAACACACATAACAAAGGATGTTGTATATGATTCAGATGTAAATAGAGTTCCTCTTCCTTTTGCATTGTTGGATACTCATTGAGTTCGAATGGCCCAAAACCTAAGAAGTGTTAATAAAATGCACCTTTGATCTTCCTCATGTCTCTTATTTCACTCTGTCACAGTTAATGATTAAGTTTCCAAACTTCATGAAAAACAGATTTATTTCTCTCGTCATGTCCCATAAAGATGAAAACAGCATCACAACAAACACACTTATTTTTCTCCCCTGATTCAATAAAAACGAAGACTCAAAGACTTTCAGTGCAATAAAGACGAGACGTCACTCGTCTGTCAGTGCAAACACACACAAGTCCACAGATACAAGATATTTACACAACCAGCAGGTCAGACCCTTCCTGTGACCTGGCCTAACCCTAACACTGACCCTGACCCTAACCCTGACCCTTCCTGTGACCTGGCCTAACCCTGACCCTGACCCTTCCTGTGACCTGGCCTAACCCTGACCCTTCCTGTGACCTGGCCTAACCCTGACCCTGACCCTTCCTGTGACCTGGCCTAACCCTGACCCTTCCTGTGACCTGGCCTAACCCTGACCCTGACCCTGACCCTAACCCTGACCCTTCCTGTGACCTGGCCTAACCCTGACCCTGACCCTTCCTGTGACCTGGCCTAACCCTGACCCTAACCCTGACCCTGACCCTGACCCTTCCTGTGACCTGGCCTAACCCTAACACTGACCCTGACCCTAACCCTGACCCTTCCTGTGACCTGGCCTAACCCTGACCCTGACCCTTCCTGTGACCTGGCCTAACCCTGACCCTTCCTGTGACCTGGCCTAACCCTGACCCTGACCCTTCCTGTGACCTGGCCTAACCCTGACCCTGACCCTTTCTGTGACCTGGCCTAACCCTGACCCTTCCTGTGACCTGGCCTAACCCTGACCCTTCCTGTGACCTGGCCTAACCCTGACCCTTCCTGTGACCTGGCCTAACCCTGACCCTAACCCTGACCCTTCCTGTGACCTGGCCTAACCCTGACCCTGACCCTGACCCTTCCTGTGACCTGGCCTAACCCTAACCCTGACCCTGACCCTGACCCTTCCTGTGACCTGGCCTGACCCTGACCCTGACAGCATTTATTCTGTAATGTCCAATATTATTATTTTACATAAAAATAAAAACCACCAATCAACTGATCTAAACATCTCATCACAGCAGATGAAGAAATTTAAAATATAAGGTAATTCATTATTTTTCATTCAGTGTAATTCTTTTTATTTTGTGTTGAGTTTTTGGGCTTTAAGCATTTATCCTTCTTCCACTAATGTCTATTTATTTAAATTCATGTATACTTTAGTATATGCAGGTAAACTTCAGTGATTAGTATGCGAATGTCTTTGTGTTGATATCAAATCTTTAAATATATAAAAATCTTTTTTATGTGCAAACAATTAAAGTTAAGCAATAGTTAAAATACAAATAGACGTATAATCTGTCAGACTTTACATCTGTTCAGAGGAGAATCTTTTTCTTTCCTATTTCAGCTCATCACAATGAAATTATCACTTTATATTCATATAAAGTATGTCTGTAATATTTGGTTCATCAACACATCTTAAATCTTCATTCAGACCCGAACCCTTAAATCATCATTCAGACCCGAACCCTTAAATCTTCATTCAGACCCGAACCCTTAAATCTTCATTCAGACCCGAACCCTTAAATCTTCATTCAGACCCGAACCCTTAAATCTTCATTCAGACCCGAACCCTTAAATCCTCATTCAGACCCGAACCCTTAAATCCTCATTCAGACCCGAACCCTTAAATCTTCATTCAGACCCGAACCCTTAAATCTTCATTCAGACCCGAACCCTTAAATCTTCATTCAGACCCGAACCCTTAAATCTTCATTCAGACCCGAACCCTTAAATCCTCATTCAGACCCGAACCCTTAAATCCTCATTCAGACCCGAACCCTTAAATCTTCATTCAGACCCGAACCCTTAAATCTTCATTCAGACCCGAACCCTTAAATCCTCATTCAGACCCGAACCCTTAAATCTTCATTCAGACCCGAACCCTTAAATCCTCATTCAGACCCGAACCCTTAAATCATCATTCAGACCCGAACCCTTAAATCATCATTCAGACCCGAACCCTTAAATCTTCATTCAGACCCGAACCCTTAAATCTTCATTCAGACCCGAACCCTTAAATCTTCATTCAGACCCGAACCCTTAAATCTTCATTCAGACCCGAACCCTTAAATCCTCATTCAGACCCGAACCCTTAAATCCTCATTCAGACCCAAACCCTTAAATCTTCATTCAGACCCGAACCCTTAAATCTTCATTCAGACCCGAACCCTTAAATCTTCATTCAGACCTGAACCCAAACCCACAGTGAAGAATATCTGCGGCCTGTTGGTGGGAGCAGCTGTGGCCGAGTCAGATCCAATCAGACAAATGATGTGATTATCACATGATCAATGTATTTCCAGAGGTGTCACATGGTTATCAACCCTAACCTAGAAGCCCTGTCCACAGCTGTTAGATCAATCACAGATCTATAAGTATGTTATATGTATTGATCTCGTATCTACTGTTTTCTCTCTGTAATCTGTTAATCTGCTCACATTAATCAGATTACAGTTAAGATCTCTTGGTGGCATAAAGAATAGAAAAAGAAATGATGATGATTGTGATGTTGTGGCTGCATCGTTGACTCCTCTCCAGCCTCATAGATAAATACTAACAGTCTGTTAGTATCTTAGTAGCTTTGAACAATGTGATGAAGACTTCCGTCACAGTCACATCGATAGTTGTGCTTCATGACTGTTTGTGGACTTTTATAAAGTTCATAAAGAAACTGAACAAGTGCACTTAGTTTGTGACTGCAGACTGAAACCAGCTTCAGCTCCTAATAAACTGAATGTGTGTGTATGCTAACGTGTTTAGGCTAATTGTTTCAATCTCATATTCCTTTCATTTAATATTATAGTAACGACTCCAACCAATCAGCTCATCCCATCTGACACCTACTGAAAACTTGGCATTCATGGTTTATTTCATCCACCGCTCCGAAACTGGAACTCATCACACTTTGTGTTTGAAGGTTGTTCTTTAAGTTTTCTAGATGTTGACTTTGGATTTTTAAAATTCAAACATTCTTCAAACAAGTTGATTTGTTTGGAAAAATGAAGTAATTTCCTTTTTTAATGTTGTTTAAGGACGGAGTCATCAGCATGGTGATGTAAAGAAGTGTTCAGGTGTTAACTCACCTAACCCTGGAACAGCTGTTCAGGTGTCTCACTCACCTAACCCTGGAACAGCTGTTCAGGTGTTCACTCACCTAACCCTGGAACAGCTGTTCAGGTGTCTCACTCACCTAACCCTGGAACAGCTGTTCAGGTGTTTCACTCACCTAACCCTGGAACAGCTGTTCAGGTGTTTCACTCACCTAACCCTGGAACAGCTGTTCAGGTGTCTCACTCACCTAACCCTGGAACAGCTGTTCAGGTGTTCACTCACCTAACCCTGGAACAGCTGTTCAGGTGTTCACTCACCTAACCCTGGAACAGCTGTTCAGGTGTTCACTCACCTAACCCTGGAACAGCTGTTCACTCACCTAACCCTGGAACAGCTGTTCAGGTGTTCACTCACCTAACCCTGGAACAGCTGTTCAGGTGTTCACTCACCTAACCCTGGAACAGCTGTTCAGGTGTCTCACTCACCTAACCCTGGAACAGCTGTTCAGGTGTTCACTCACCTAACCCTGGAACAGCTGTTCAGGTGTTTCACTCACCTAACCCTGGAACAGCTGTTCAGGTGTTTCACTCACCTAACCGTGGAACAGCTGTTCAGGTGTCTCACTCACCTAACCCTGGAACAGCTGTTCAGGTGTCTCACTCACCTAACCCTGGAACAGCTGTTCAGGTGTTTCACTCACCTAACCCTGGAACAGCTGTTCAGGTGTCTCACTCACCTAACCCTGGAACAGCTGTTCAGGTGTCTCACTCACCTAACCCTGGAACAGCTGTTCAGGTGTCTCACTCACCTAACCCTGGAACAGCTGTTCAGGTGTTTCACTCACCTAACCCTGGAACAGCTGTTCAGGTGTTTCACTCACCTAACCCTGGAACAGCTGTTCAGGTGTTTCACTCACCTAACCCTGGAACAGCTGTTCAGGTGTTTCACTCACCTAACCCTGGAACAGCTGTTCAGGTGTTCACTCACCTAACCCTGGAACAGCTGTTCAGGTGTTTCACTCACCTAACCCTGGAACAGCTGTTCAGGTGTCTCTGTGTTTGCAGGACAATGGATGAAACCATCAGCCAAACATTTTAAAATAGTGCTTTGTCATCATAATAAGAAAAGATCTACTTCAGTTCTCTTAAGAACATAAAAAACACCGACTTTTTCTTTCACACACAAACAAGCATCACAGATTATTTTCAAATATAAAACATGTTGACCTTGTTTCACACCAATGAATTTATAATCATTTTTTACTCTTTTCACGGCGTCTGCTACACGACTGCCAGACTTAAGAAAACCTCAGAATTTTTTCAGGAGTCAGATATAAAAATCTGAGTAGAAAGACGACAGAAAGCTCTGGGATCTGCTACACCTGTATGGCCACGCCCCCTGCGCTCTGATTGGATGGTAGGAGCACACCTGCAGGATTGTAATTATATGATTTTCATGTTTTGTAAAAACGTTTTTCTGCATTGTGACAGCCTGAAAATGTAACCGTCCATCTCTCTGCTGATTTGCTCTGATTTTGTCACATGAGGTATCTCAACCTCTGGGTCAGGACCCAGTTTGGGTCAATTCCTTTATAGATCAATTATAATGCATCTTGTGTTTTTGATTACAGTACATCACATGACACCCACATCTAAAGAGATCTTCAGTCTGTTTAGTAACATAATTTAATGTCTGTGAATGCTAACTGACCTCAGCATTAATGAGGCGGAGTTCCACTTTAGTGACTCTGTATTTGATTGAAAGCTGTAATATTGTCCAATGACAGCAGAGAGAACTGGCAGAGAAAAATCTATTTCTTAAATCATGAACAAGCCGTCAGTGTGGCGTGCATGGCCTGTTGACTGCATCATGGGTTTCAGATAGCGGTGTCCCAGAACACCGTGGTGGATTGCCCGGCAGCAGTGCTGGGGGGGGCTGAATATGGTGGCGGCTGCTTTCTCTTCCAGCTGGGCAGGATGGGCATGCTGTCCTGTTTACAGAGGTTCTTCTCAGGACGCTGGCGAGCTTTGATCTCCCGACACAGAACTCTTTTCTTCTCGATCATCTCCATCATGGTGGTGTCTCCGCAGAGCCACGGCATCTGGAGATGGAGCAAAGTTCATCAACATATCCACACCTGTCACTCAGTGATTGAGGCTAAGCAGCTGGATCTGAGAGGCCTTTGGTTCTGAGTAAAGAAGTGCTATTCAGCCTCAGTATACTATGCACCTGAAATATGAAGAATAAATCTAGAAAAACAAGTAGCTGCACTTTGACCTTCTATTGCATCAAAGCACTTAACCTAACCCTTTCTCTCTTTGGCAGTAAAGGACTAAAGACTTGTGACTGGAGGGTCGCCACTTCAATCTGACCAGCAGGATAAATGAAGGGTTAGGGTTACCCTCATTACTACTAAGAGCAAGGCCCTGAACCCAAATGGCTCCAGTGGAGCTGCACAAATTAGACTGTGGTTGCAGCTTCCAGGTATGAATGTGTAACTGTGTGAATGTGATCAGGGCTTTCCTGAAAATGAGAGAATTACTCTCAGTGAAAATTCTCCTAAATAAATAATGTTAAAATAAAAAAATGGTCCTGTTGGGCTCTGTGGCTGTGGTAACCCCCGTGGTCCTGCTGGACAGCCATGCCTACTGCTATTATTATTATTATTATTATTATTATCATCATTGTAACTATTCTTATCATTGTTATTGTGCTTCTCTCTTTCAGCCGGTCGAGGCAGATGGTCGCCCGTCTATAGAGCCCGGGCCCGTCTATAGAGCCCGGTTCTGAGGAATGTTGGGTCTCTGTAAATTAAGTCTAGACCTGCTTGATGAAAAAAATGTTCTGCAATAACTTCTGGTGTGATTTGGTGCTACATAAAGAAACTTGACTTGACTGCTGACTCTTAAAGAAAGGAGAAATAAACGAGTTTGGTAAGATTATAGTTTTATTTCATTTCTTATAAAGTTTGAATCACTTTAGAAATAGTTTTAATGTGTTAGTTTCACATAAAGTTAATGTTAGTTAAAAGGTTCTATGTGTAACTTCTAGAAGTTCCTTCTCACTGGGTTAGGGTTAGTGAGGTAATGTCTCTAATCCCCCCCCCCCCCCCCCCCCCCCCCCAACATGCACACACATGCTCACAAACACACAGAGAGGCTGATGGCTGCTGAGAAACACTTTAATGAACCTGAACCTGCAAACTGACGACCGAGCTCAGCGAGCTTTGATCGGGGAGCAACACACTAATGTGTTTATTACCATCTGCCAATAAAACTAAAGGTATAAGCTGTGTCCTGTCCTGGTCCTTTGGTGAGGACATAGCTAGCTGTCTCATTAACTGGTAGGGTTAGGGTTATGGGTATGGTATTAATGGGAGAGGGTTATAGTATTAATGGGAGAGGGTTATAGTGTTGGTATTAATGGGAGAGGGTTATAGTATTAATGGGAGAGGGTTATAGTGTTGGTATTAATGGGAGAGGGTTATAGTATTAATGGGAGAGGGTTATAGTGTTGGTATTAATGGGAGAGGGTTATAGTGTTGGTATTAATGGGAGAGGGTTAGGGTTATAGTATTGGTATTAATGGGAGAGGGTTATAGTGTTGGTATTAATGGGAGAGGGTTATAGTGTTGGTATTAATGGGAGAGGGTTATAGTGTTGGTATTAATGGGAGAGGGTTATAGTATTAATGGGAGAGGGTTATAGTGTTGGTATTAATGGGAGAGGGTTATAGTATTGGTATTAATGGGAGAGGGTTATAGTGTTGGTATTAATGGGAGAGGGTTATAGTGTTGGTATTAATGGGAGAGGGTTATAGTGTTGGTATTAATGGGAGAGGGTTATAGTGTTGGTATTAATGGGAGAGGGTTATAGTGTTGGTATTAATGGGAGAGGGTTATAGTGTTGGTATTAATGGGAGAGGGTTATAGTGTTGGTATTAATGGGAGAGGGTTATAGTGTTGGTATTAATGGGAGAGGGTTATAGTGTTGGTATTAATGGGAGAGGGTTATAGTATTAATGGGAGAGGGTTATGGTTATGGTATTAATGGGAGAGGGTTAGGGTTATAGTGTTGGTATTAATGGGGGAGAGGGTTATAGTGTTGGTATTAATGGGAGAGGGTTATAGTGTTGGTATTAATGGGAGAGGGTTATAGTGTTGGTATTAATGGGAGAGGGTTATAGTGTTGGTATTAATGGGAGAGGGTTATAGTATTGGTATTAATGGGAGAGGGTTATAGTGTTGGTATTAATGGGAGAGGGTTATAGTGTTGGTATTAATGGGAGAGGGTTATAGTGTTGGTATTAATGGGAGATGGTTAGGGTTATAGTGTTGGTATTAATGGGAGAGGGTTAGGGTGAGAAACTGGCCTACGGTAACCTAACCCTAACCCTAAGGTTCGCTGGTTGTTACTTTCATTGGCAATGAAAAAGTTATTTCACAATTATTACATATAGGACCTTTTAATGTTAGTTTAATTTAGTGTTGTTAGTTTGATGCTTGTGATAGGGTTAGGGTAACCTAAGTATGTTAGTATTACATTTAGTTAAATATACAGGATAAGTGTTAGTGTCAGTCAGTGTTAAGAGTTCACAGGAAATCACAAAAGTTTACATCAAGTAATTTATACAAAACTGAAATTACAAAAATGTTCTTTTGGTTACAGTTCAGATTTTAGACGGATCGAGACATCTGTGTGTTGTTTGTCTCTATTTACATTAAAACATATTTATGGATGTAAATGACAGACAGTAGACAGACAGGTGTTTCACAGCTGTGGTACCTGGCTGAGGACAGGATGGTGCTGCTCGTGCTGCTGGCGCTGACCCGTTCCACCCGGTGAAGGAACTCCCGACGTAGATGCGAGCGGCCGAGTTTACACACAGACTTTGATTCTGCAGATAAAATGTTGTTTACATCAACACACAGAGATGCTTCCTGTTGTTCTGTTTCTGTCCTTACAGTAGTATTATATTAGTATACCACTATTACTGGGTCAGGGTTAGACGTGTCCTCATGTCCTCATGTCCTCATGTCCTAACCCTAACCCAGAACACTTAAACCTGTGGTGTTTCTGACTCACCTCCTCCTCCTCCTCCTCCTCCTCCTCCTCCTCCTCCTCCTCCTCCTCCTCCTCCTCCTCCTCCAGCCAGCATCATGGTCGGGCTGACTGATGACCTCCCCATCCTGCTAGAAACAGGACTTGATTGTCCGTCTCTGTCCTTACTGTGATGTCTGGGCAGAGACCTGGAGTCTCCTGCAGAGACACGAGAGTTAGGGTTAGGGTTAGTATGTAGTATGCAGTATAAATACCCGCTGTATGTAGTATAAATACCCGCTGTATGTAGTATAAATACCCGCTGTATGCAGTATAAATACCCGCTGTATGCAGTATAAATACCCGCTGTATGCAGTATAAATACCCGCTGTATGCAGTATAAATACCCGCTGTATGTAGTATAAATACCCGCTGTATGTAGTATAAATACCCGCTGTATGTAGTATAAATACCCGCTGTATGTAGTATAAATACCCGCTGTATGCAGTATAAATACCCGCTGTATGCAGTATAAATACCCGCTGTATGCAGTATAAATACCCGCTGTATGCAGTATAAATACCCGCTGTATGCAGTATAAATACCCGCTGTATGCAGTATAAATACCCGCTGTATGCAGTATAAATACCCGCTGTATGCAGTATAAATACCCGCTGTATGCAGTATAAATACCCGCTGTATGCAGTATAAATACCCGCTGTATGCAGTATAAATACCCGCTGTATGCAGTATAAATACCCGCTGTATGTAGTATAAATACCCGCTGTATGTAGTATAAATACCCGCTGTATGTAGTATAAATACCCGCTGTATGCAGTATAAATACCCGCTGTATGCAGTATAAATACCCGCTGTATGCAGTATAAATACCCGCTGTATGCAGTATAAATACCCGCTGTATGCAGTATAAATACCCGCTGTATGCAGTATAAATACCCGCTGTATGCAGTATAAATACCCGCTGTATGCAGTATAAATACCCGCTGTATGCAGTATAAATACCCGCTGTATGCAGTATAAATACCCGCTGTATGCAGTATAAATACCCGCTGTATGCAGTATAAATACCCGCTGTATGTAGTATAAATACCCGCTGTATGCAGTATAAATACCCGCTGTATGTAGTATAAATACCCGCTGTATGCAGTATAAATACCCGCTGTATGCAGTATAAATACCCGCTGTATGCAGTATAAATACCCGCTGTATGTAGTATAAATACCCGCTGTATGCAGTATAAATACCCGCTGTATGTAGTATAAATACCCGCTGTATGCAGTATAAATACCCGCTGTATGTAGTATAAATACCCGCTGTATGCAGTATAAATACCCGCTGTATGCAGTATAAATACCCGCTGTATGCAGTATAAATACCCGCTGTATGCAGTATAAATACCCGCTGTATGCAGTATAAATACCCGCTGTATGCAGTATAAATACCCGCTGTATGCAGTATAAATACCCGCTGTATGCAGTATAAATACCCGCTGTATGTAGTATAAATACCTGCTGTATGCAGTATAAATACCCGCTGTATGCAGAATAAATACCCGCTGTATGCAGTATAAATACCCGCTGTATGCAGAATAAATACCCGCTGTATGCAGTATAAATACCCGCTGTATGCAGTATAAATACCCGCTGTATGCAGTATAAATACCCGCTGTATGTAGTATAATAAGATGAAGCAGTACTGATGCAGTATAATGTAGTACTGATGTAGTATAATGTAGTATAATGTAGTATAATGCAGTATAATGCAGTATAATGTAGTACTGATGCAGTATAATGCAGTATAATGTAGTACTGATGCAGTATAATGCAGTATAATGTAGTATAATGCAGTATAATGTAGTACTGATGCAGTATAATGCAGTATAATGTAGTACTGATGCAGTATAATGCAGTATAATGCAGTATAATGTAGTATAATGCAGTATAATGTAGTACTGATGCAGTATAATGCAGTATAATGTAGTAGTGATGCAGTATAATGCAGTATAATGTAGTACTGATGCAGTATAATGCAGTAGTGATGCAGTATAATGTAGTACTGATGCAGTATAATGCAGTATAATGCAGTAGTGATGCAGTATAATGCAGTATAATGTAGTACTGATGCAGTATAATGCAGTAGTGATGCAGTATAATGTAGTACTGATGCAGTATAATGCAGTATAATGCAGTAGTGATGCAGTATAATGCAGTATAATGTAGTACTGATGCAGTATAATGCAGTAGTGATGCAGTATAATGTAGTACTGATGCAGTATAATGCAGTATAATGCAGTAGTGATGCAGTATAATGCAGTATAATGTAGTACTGATGCAGTATAATGCAGTAGTGATGCAGTATAATGTAGTACTGATGCAGTATAATGCAGTATAATGCAGTAGTGATGCAGTATAATGCAGTATAATGCAGTATAATGCAGTATAATGCAGTAGTGATGCAGTATAATGCAGTATAATGCAGTATAATGCAGTATAATGCAGTATAATGCAGTATAATGTAGTATAATGCAGTATAATGCAGTAGTGATGCAGTATAATGCAGTATAATGTAGTATAATGCAGTATAATTTAGTACTGATGCAGTATAATGCAGTAGTGATGCAGTATAATGTAGTATAATGCAGTATAATGCAGTATAATGCAGTATAATGCAGTACCGATGCAGTATAATGTAGTATAATGAAGTATAATGTAGTATAATGCAGTATAATGCAGTATAATGCAGTACTGATGCAGTATAATGCAGTATAATGTAGTATAATGCAGTATAATGTAGTATAATGCAGTATAATGTAGTATAATGCAGTATAATGTAGTACTGATGTAGTACTTAATGCAGTATAATGTAGTACTGATGTAGTACTTCATGCAGTATAATGTAGTACTGATGAAGTACTTCATGCAGTATAATGTAGTACTGATGAAGTACTTCATGCAGTATAATGTAGTACTGATGCAGTATAATGTAGTACTGACGCAGTACTTCATGCAGTATAATGTAGTACTGATGAAGTACTTCATGCAGTATAATGTAGTACTGATGCAGTATAATGTAGTACTGATGTAGTACTTCATGCAGTATAATGTAGTACTGATGAAGTACTTCATGCAGTATAATGTAGTACTGATGCAGTATAATGTAGTACTGATGCAGTACTTCATGCAGTATAATGTAGTACTGATGAAGTACTTCATGCAGTATAATGTAGTACTGATGCAGTACTTCATGCAGTATAATGTAGTACTGATGAAGTACTTCATGCAGTATAATGTAGTACTGATGCAGTATAATGTAGTACTGACGCAGTACTTCATGCAGTACTATGATATGGAGTACTTCCTCACCTTCACTCCTCCGGCCTCCGGAGCCTTTCCTGATTCGTCCGGAGGTGAACAGGTTGTTGTGATCGTCCAATGGGCTCGTTGGCGTCTGTGACCTCATCGACACGTTCTGCATGGAGCCGTGGGTGGAGGCGGAGTTACTGAGCTTAGCCCCTCCCTCCTGGGCCCGGTGGGAGGGGGGGCGGGGCATCAGAGCGTCATAGGGGGGCGGCCTCTTCAGGCTCAGGGGAGTCAGACAGCGCCCCATACTCACCGGAGACGGGCATGCTGATTGGCTGCGAGGATACCCGTGCCCGCTGTGGGCGGAGCCAGACGACTTGTAGAGGGAGGAGGCGAGGGGCGGGGCTGAGGAGCGGCCTGATGATGTAATAGTGTGGGTGGGGGGCAGGTCCCGCTCTCTGCGGTGGGAGGCAGAACTCTGCTGGGGTTCGCCCCCCCCTGCTTTGTTGTAGGGAGTGTTCTCCAGCGCCGGCAAGCGGGTGACGTCCAGAGGGGTCAGCGGGGATTCAGGTGAGTGGGGGGAGCACTGGACGGGGGCAGGGGGGAAGACGAGCAATGGGGGGCGGGGGGTCAGGAGGTTGGGGAAGGGGGGCGGAATGTCGCAGGACTCGGGGTCCATGACGCCGTCCTGCAAGAAGTCCTCCAAAACCGGGAACTTCATCTCCTCGTAGACCGCCTCGTTCAGCTCGTCCCCTTCGGAGTCCGGACCCTTCAGCTCCTGCAGGACGTGTCCCACCATCTCGATGTAAACCGGCTCCTCATCGTCCGTGTCTCTGGACGCGGGACTCTGGCTTTGGGAGGACGCTTTGTCTCGTCGTGAGGAAGATTTCCTGTTGCTATGGTTACGAATGTAAGACTCATCGAAGGAGGTGCTGAGCTGCGTGTTCGGGTTCCTTTTGGGTTTTGGAGGGGGCATCTTCCTAGAGTCCTCTGAGTATGGACATCGAGCTGAGGACAGACAGACTAAGTTAAAATCTAAACCTTGTCCACAGGGACATCGTCTGTCCATGGAGACAACATGTCTGTCCATGGAGACAACATCTCTGTCCATGGAGACAACATGTATGTCAATGGAGACAACATGTCTGTCCATGGAGACAACATGTATGTCAATGGAGACAACATGTCTGTCCATGGAGACAACATGTACGTCCATGGACACAACATGTATGTCAATGGAGACAACATCTCTGTCCATGGAGACAACATGTCTGTCCATGGAGACAACATGTCTGTCCATGGAGACAACATGTACGTCCATGGAGACAACATGTCTGTCCATGGAGACAACATCTCCGTCCATGGATACAACATCTCTGTCCATGGAGACAACATATCTGTCCATGCAGACAACATCTATGTCCATGGAGACAACATGTTTGTCCATGGAGACAACATGTCTGTCCATGGAGACAACATGTCTGTCCATGGAGACAACATGTCTGTCCATGGAGACAACATGTATGTCAATGGAGACAACATGTCTGTCCATGGAGACAACATGTATGTCAATGGAGACAACATCTCTGTCCATGGAGACAACATCTCTGTCCATGGAGACAACATGTCTGTCCATGGAGACAACATGTACGTCCATGGAGACAACATGTATGTCCATGGAGACAACATGTCTGTCCATGGAGACAACATGTCTGTCCATGGAGAAAACATCTCTGTCCATGGAGACAACATGTCTGTCCATGGAGACAACATGTACGTCAATGGAGACAACATGTATGTCCATGGAGACAACATGTCTGTCCATGGAGACAACATGTCTGTCCATGGAGACAACATGTACGTCCATGGAGACAACATGTATGTCCATGGAGACAACATGTCTGTCCATGGAGACAATATGTCTGTCCATGGAGACAACATCTCTGTCCATGGAGACAACATGTCTGTCCATGGAGACAACATGTTTGTCAATGGAGACAACATGTCTGTCCATGGAGACAACATGTCTGTCCATGGAGACAACATCTCTGTCCATTGAGACAACATTTTTGTCAATGGAGACAACATGTCTGTCCATGGAGACAACATGTCTGTCCATGGAGACAACATGTCTGTCCATGGAGACAACATCTCTGTCCATGGAGACAACATGTACGTCAATGGAGACAACATGTCTGTCCATGGAGACAACATGTACGTCAATGGAGACAACATCTATGTCCATGGAGACAACATGTATGTCCATGGAGACAACATGTATGTCCATGGAGACAACATGTCTGTCCATGGAGACAACATGTCTGTCCATGGAGACAACATCTCTGTCCATGGAGACAACATGTACGTCAATGGAGACAACATGTCTGTCCATGGAGACAACATGTACGTCAATGGAGACAACATCTATGTCCATGGAGACAACATCTATGTCCATGGAGACAACATGTCTGTCCATGGAGACAACATGTACGTCAATGGAGACAACATCTATGTCCATGGAGACAACATGTATGTCCATGGAGACAACATGTATGTCCATGGAGACAACATCTATGTCCATGGAGACAACATGTATGTCCATGGAGACAACATCTATGTCCATGGAGACAACATGTATGTCCATGGAGACAACATGTCTGTCCATGGAGACAACAAGTACGTCAATGGAGACAACATCTATGTCCATGGAGACAACATGTATGTCCATGGAGACAACATGTATGTCCATGGAGACAACATTTCTGTCCATGGATACAACATCTCTGTCCATGGAGACAACATATCTGTCCATGCAGACAACATCTATGTCCATGGAGACAACATGTCTGTCCATGGAGAAAACATGTCTGTCCATGGAGACAACATGTCTGTCCATGGAGACAACATGTCTGTCCATGGAGACAACATGTCTGTCCATGGAGAAAACATGTCTGTCCATGGAGACAACATGTCTGTCCATGGAGACAACATGTCTGTCCATGGAGACAACATCTCTGTCCATTGAGACAACATTTTTGTCAATGGAGACAACATGTCTGTCCATGGAGACAACATGTCTGTCCATGGAGACAACATGTCTGTCCATGGAGACAACATCTCTGTCCATGGAGACAACATGTACGTCAATGGAGACAACATGTCTGTCCATGGAGACAACATGTACGTCAATGGAGACAACATCTATGTCCATGGAGACAACATGTATGTCCATGGAGACAACATGTATGTCCATGGAGACAACATGTCTGTCCATGGAGACAACATGTCTGTCCATGGAGACAACATCTCTGTCCATGGAGACAACATGTACGTCAATGGAGACAACATGTCTGTCCATGGAGACAACATGTACGTCAATGGAGACAACATCTATGTCCATGGAGACAACATCTATGTCCATGGAGACAACATGTCTGTCCATGGAGACAACATGTACGTCAATGGAGACAACATCTATGTCCATGGAGACAACATGTATGTCCATGGAGACAACATGTATGTCCATGGAGACAACATCTATGTCCATGGAGACAACATGTATGTCCATGGAGACAACATCTATGTCCATGGAGACAACATGTATGTCCATGGAGACAACATGTCTGTCCATGGAGACAACAAGTACGTCAATGGAGACAACATCTATGTCCATGGAGACAACATGTATGTCCATGGAGACAACATGTCTGTCCATGGAGACAACATCTCTGTCCATGGAGACAACATGTCTGTCCATGGAGACAACATCTCTGTCCATGGAGACAACATATCTGTCCATGGAGACAACATGTCTGTCCATGGAGACAACATGTCTGTCCATGGAGACAACATGTATGTCCATGGAGACAAAATTTCTGTCCATGGATACAACATCTCTGTCCATGGAGACAACATATCTGTCCATGCAGACAACATCTATGTCCATGGAGACAACATGTCTGTCCATGGAGAAAACATGTCTGTCCATGGAGACAACATGTCTGTCCATGGAGACAACATGTCTGTCCATGGAGACAACATGTCTGTCCATGGAGAAAACATGTCTGTCCATGGAGACAACATCTATGTCCATGGAGACAACATGTCTGTCCATGGAGAAAACATGTCTGTCCATGGAGACAACATGTCTGTCCATGGAGACAACATGTCTGTCCATGGAGACAACATGTCTGTCCATGGAGACAACATGTCACATATGAGGGATATCTCACCTTCAGCCTGTTCTGACATCTCGTTGGACTCTTTAGATCTGTTGGGGACCACCGAGCCTCCGTTGACCGTCTCGGAGCTGCTGCTCAGCTTAGTGTTGGGATCTCTTTTGGGTTTGGGTGGAGGGTGTTTCCGGTTGAGGTTGGTGTCGTCGTCTCCGCTGCCCACCGAGTGGAGGGACTGCGAGCGGACAGTGAAGCCTTGGCTGGGCGGAGGGATCCGGTCCTGCGGGGCCGGCATCGTCATGAATCCCATCCTGAAATGTTTCCCGGAGTACGCCCCGTCTGTTGCCCTGGCAACATCTTCACCAATCCTGGATGGGTAAATAGAAAGTCACGTTAGTTCAATCGTCAACCAATCACACACTAAATTAAGTTAAAGTAAACTCACAACAAACAGAAAGTATTTGATTTGATTGGATGATACAGGAGGAAGAAGTTTTCTAATACATATATTATTATATATTATATACCTTATATAATATTTATACCTTTATGTCAACAGTAAATAAACCTGCTGCTCACAATGTCTCACTTTGAATCCATTTTATCTCATGAAGAAAGAAACAACTTTAAATGAAAATCAGCTCTCAGATCATCTGTGATGTGAATAATTTATTATTCCACCAAACAAACGTTAACTTGGAATTATTTGCCTTTGCTTCAACTGGACGTCTATCCTTATATACAGTCTATGACTACATTCACAGTTTTCTACCTTTTGATGGCTTCTTCTTGCCGTCTTTTCTTCTGGTGTTTCTCCTGCAGGTAGGTCCAGTTGGTCTGATTGCGAACGCGGTCGCTCTCTCTGGCGATGTCGGAGGCGTTCTGGATCACCAGACCATCGTAGGTTCGAAGGCCGCTGTCCTCCACATACTGGAAAAACCTCCTGAAGGAAGATGCCTCCTCTTGAGACGTCATGACTCCCCAAAGACCTGAGCGGAGGACACAGAGTTAATCCTGCATACTGTTAGTGTTACATGCAAATGAAAAGTATTTAATCACAATAAAATGCTTAATATTTGGTTTGTCACTATTCCGCTGGAGCAGACCTGGTGGGTTTTAGTCTGTTGGACTCTACAGAGGTCAACAGCAGTCTGTGACAGTGACGAGCCGTTAACACACATTTAAAAAATGAAGGAGTTATGCTCAGCAGTGATCTGGGGGACTCCAGCCAACGACCCCCCCCCCCCAAAAAAAAGCAACAACAACAACAACAAACATAGAGCTGTGGGAACGCAGAGCTGCGGGATCATAGAGCTGAGGGATCATAGAGCTGAGGGATCATAGAGCTGTGGGATCATAGAGCTGAGGGAACATAGAGCTGTGGGAACATAGAGCTTTGGGAACATAGAGCTGTGGGATCATAGAGCTGAGGGATCATAGAGCTGAGGGAACATAGAGCTGTGGGAACATAGAGCTGAGGGAACATAGAGCTGAGGGAACATAGAGCTGCAGGAACATAGAGCTGAGGGAACATAGAGCTGAGGGAACATAGAGCTGAGGGAACATAGAGCTGCAGGAACATAGAGCTGAGGGAACATAGAGCTGAGGGAACATAGAGCTGAGGGAACATAGAGCTGCGGGAACATAGAGCTGAGGGAACATAGACACGCTCCCGTATCATTGACGGTAAAATTCATTTTTACTTTCGTACTTGAGTACATTCCAGAGCCTGAACTTTCTTACTTTTACTTGAGTAAAGGAGTTTAATCAGAACTAGAGTCCAACACAAGTATCTGTACTTCTACATAAATACAGAATGTGAGGACTTTTGCCACCTCTGACAATTTGCTGTTATCAGATCAATGTGTTTCTATCAGATCAATGTGTTTCTATGAGATCAATATGTTTCTATCAGATCAATGTGTTTCTATCAGATCAATATATTTCTATCAGATCAATATGTTTCTATCAGATCAATGTGTTTCTATCAGATCAATATGTTTCTATCAGATCAATGTGTTTCTATCAGATCAATGTGTTTCTATGAGATCAATATGTTTCTATCAGATCAATATGTTTCTATCAGATCAATATGTTTCTATGAGATCAATGTGTTTCTATCAGATCAATGTGTTTCTATCAGATCAATGTGTTTCTATCAGATCAATATGTTTCTATCAGATCAATATGTTTCTATGAGATCAATGTGTTTCTATGAGATCAATATGTTTCTATCAGATCAATATGTTTCTATGAGATCAATGTGTTTCTATCAGATCAATATGTTTCTATCAGATCAATATGTTTCTATCAGATCAATATGTTTCTATCAGATCAATATGTTTCTATCAGATCAATATGTTTCTATCAGATCAATATGTTTCTATCAGATCAATATGTGTCTATCAGATCAATATGTTTCTATTTATAGATGAAGCTTTATATTATTCTGATATACAGATCTGATCAATATAATGTCTGATTGGTTTCAGTTATTGATGGATATTGATCCTGAGTGGATTGTTGGGCTCCTCACTGATGATATAATCTCTGCTCCCCTCCCCCACCTCCCAGCATCCAGCTAAAAATGGAACAGGGAGACAGCCAGCCGTTACCTAGCAACAGCAGCATCTCTCACAGGAGCATGATGTCATGCCTGCTGGTCCAACAGACGGGGGGAAGGGGAGGGGGGGGGGGGGGGGGGGGGGGGGGGAGGTGATGGTGAGTTCTTCAAACCACCAAAATAAAAGCATCCAGATGGCTCAATGTAAAGTTCAGATTAAAAAAAACATTTGGAGCTTTTAAGGTGAAAATCCCGCAGTTGTTCCTGTAGGGTTAGGGTTAGGGTTAGGGTACCCCCCCTTCCCCCGACTGTATGTATCTGTGAGGCTTGCCCCCTTCCCCCGACTGTATGTATCTGTGAGGCTTGCCCCCTTCCCCCGACTGTATGTATCTGTGAGGCTTGCCCCCTTCCCCTGACTGTATGTATCTGTGAGGCTTGCCCCCTTCCCCCGAGCCAAAAGGACAAATCAACCAAATCCAAACCCAGGTAACCGCTTTGGATTCTCGTCCCTCATTGGCTGAGAGACACCCGACATCACTTCCAGATGGGTGACGTCACCGGAAAAGAGACGTGCGGCTGCTGCTCGCTCTCTTTCCCTTTTTCCTTTGAGCGCAGGCGGGGGACAAGTGTCCTTCCCCACCGCCATTAGCCGAGAGAAGACCCCCCCCCCCCCATCTTTATAAGCTTCTAACCCTAACCCTTCTATAAAGATAGTAACTCTAGAGTTACTATCTAAGGGTTAGGGTTACTATGGTTACTATCTTTATAGAAGCTTCCAGATGTTAAAGGGTTAGGGTTACTATCTTTATAGAAGCTTCCAGATGTTAAAGGGTTACTATGGTTACTATCTTTATAGAAGCTTCCAGATGTTAAAGGGTTAGGGTTACTATCTTTATAGAAGCTTCCAGATGTTAAAGGGTTACTATGGTTACTATCTTTATAGAAGCTTTCAGACGTTAAAGGGTTACTATGGTTACTATCTTTATAGTAACTGTTCAACAATCAGCTGGCACGCGCACAGATCTCCACTGCACGCAGAGCAGCTTTGTGAGAACATGACGGAGAACCTGACGGAGAACCTGACGGAGAACCTGACGGAGAACATGACGGAGAACCTGACGGAGAACCTGACGGAGAACATGACGGAGAACCTGACGGAGAACATGACGGAGAACCTGACGGAGAACATGACGGAGAACATGACGGAGAACCTGACGGAGAACCTGACGGAGAACATGACGGAGAACATGACGGAGAACCTGACGGAGAACATGAGAACATTTATTCACATTCTATATTCAGTCTGTGTTAAAAATAATTTGACTTTTCTTCTTGTTAAAACGTCTGAGATGATTTGAGGTGATGATGTCAGAGGTACAGGTGATGATGTCACAGGTACAGATGATGATGTCACAGGTACAGGTGATGATGTCACAGGTACAGATGATGATGTCACAGGTACAGGTGATGATGTCACAGGTACAGATGATGATGTCACAGGTACAGGTGATGATGTCACAGGTACAGATGATGATGTCACAGGTACAGGGGATGATGTCACAGGTACAGGTGATGATGTCACAGGTACAGGTGATGATGTCACAGGTACAGATGATGATGTCACAGGTACAGGTGATGATGTCACAGGTACAGGTGATGATGTCACAGGTACAGGTGATGATGTCACAGGTACAGGTGATGATGTCACAGGTACAGATGATGATGTCACAGGTACAGGTGATGATGTCACAGGTACAGGTGATGAGGTCACAGGTACAGGTGATGATGTCACAGGTACAGGTGATGAGGTCACAGGTACGTCCACAGTTTCTACTCCTGAATTCAAAATTGACCTTTCAAAATAAGAGTCAGGTAAAGTTAGAGTGAACACACAAAAACAGGAAGTGACAACAAACACACACTTACCCGAGGAACTGTGAGGACTCAAACTCCCTCCATCCCTCCTTCTGTGCCTCCTTCTCTGCCTCCTTCTGTATCTCCTTCTGTGCCTCCTTCTGTGTCTCCTTCTGTATCTCCTTCCGTGCCTCCTTCTGTGTCTCCTTCTGTGTCTCCTTCTGTATCTCCTTCCGTGCCTCCTTCTGTGTCTCCTTCTGTATCTCCTTCTGTGCCTCCTTCTGTGTCTCCTTCTGTGTCTCCTCCTGTATCTCCTTCTGTGTCTCCTTCTGTATCTCCTCCTGTTTCTCCTCCTGTGTCTCCTCCTGTGTCTCCTCCTGTGTCTCCTCCTGTGTCTCCTCCTGTGTTTCCTTCTGTTTCTCCTCCTGTATCTCCTCCTGTGTTTCCTTCTGTGTCTCCTCCTGTATCTCCTCCTGTGTTTCCTTCTGTGTCTCCTCCTGTATCTCCTCCTGTGTCTCCTCCTGTGTCTCCTTCTGTGCCTCCTTCTGTGCCTCCTTCTGTGTGTCCTTCTGTGTCTCCTTCTGTACCTTTTTCAGTGTCTCCTCCTGTCTCCTCCTGTCTCCTCCTGTCTCCTCCTGTCTCCTCCTGCCTCCTTCAGCCCTTCCTGTGCAGAATCAAAGATGGATGAATGTAGCTGCGGCTCAGAGGAGACGATGACTCGTCTGCAGCGTTAATCCTCGCTGCCTCCTTCCTCCTGCTGTCGTTCTGCTCTCGTCCTTCCTGTCCTGCTGTCTTCCTGTTTTCCTGTCTCGCTGTCTTCTCTCCGTCCTTTCGTTAAATCTCCTCAGAGCGGCAAAAATCCTGGCTGGCTCACACACACACACACACACACATGCTCACACATACACACACACACACACACTGGCTCACACACACACACACACACACACAGAGCTCACACACACACAGAGCTCACACACACACAGAGCTCACACACACACACAGCTAACACACACACACAGCTAACACACACACACAGCTAACACACACACAGAGCTCACACAGACACGCATCCCCGGCGACGATCGGCACAAGAACCGAGAGGCTGAAACCACGGCAACCTGACAGCATCCTCAGCCTGCTGACTCCTCCCACTGCTGCTGAGAGAGAGAGACCCTTTTTTATTTTCAGAAACCTTTATTCACACATTCATTCAGACAAAAAAAGAGAAAACATCACAAAATGAACATTTTAAAGCCCCCCCCAACCCTAACCCTAACCCGAACCCCCCCCCACCCCCCCCAGAACAGATCATTCAGCTCTTTTTAATAATGTTTATTTATCACAGTCCAAACATTTCAGCTGAATGTTGAACAATTGTATTTTATCTTCCTTCAGCAGTTTGTTCTTCACTGAGCTTTCACACCTGCATCAGTGTCCAAGGTTCAGTCCTCCAGGTACAGGTCATATCATACAGTATCAGGGTATCAGGGTATCAGGGTATCAGGGTATCAGGGTATCAGGGTATCAGGGTTAGGGTTAGTCCTCCAGGTACAGGTCATATCATACAGTATCAGGGTATCAGGGTATCAGGGTATCAGGGTATCAGGGTTAGGGTTAGTCCTCCAGGTACAGGTCATATCATACAGTATCAGGGTATCAGGGTATCAGGGTATCAGGGTATCAGGGTTAGTCCTCCAGGTACAGGTCATATTATACAGTATCAGGGTATCAGGGTATCAGGGTATCAGGGTATCAGGGTATCAGGGTTAGGGTTAGTCCTCCAGGTACAGGTCATATCATACAGTATCAGGGTATCAGGGTATCAGGGTATCAGGGTATCAGGGTATCAGGGTTAGGGTTAGTCCTCCAGGTACAGGTCATATCATACAGTATCAGGGTATCAGGGTATCAGGGTATCAGGGTATCAGGGTTAGTCCTCCAGGTACAGGTCATATTATACAGTATCAGGGTATCAGGGTATCAGGGTATCAGGGTATCAGGGTATGAGGGTATCAGGGTATCAGGGTTAGGGTTAGTCCTCCAGGTACAGGTCATATTATACAGTATCAGGGTATCAGGGTATCAGGGTATCAGGGTTAGGGTTAGTGCTCCAGGTACAGGTCATATTATACAGTATCAGGGTATCAGGGTATCAGGGTATCAGGGTATCAGGGTTAGGGTTGGTGCTCCAGGTACAGGTCATATTATACAGTATCAGGGTATCAGGGTATCAGGGTATCAGGGTATCAGGGTATCAGGGTTAGTGCTCCAGGTACAGGTCATATTATACAGTATCAGGGTATCAGGGTATCAGGGTATCAGGGTTAGGGTTAGTCCTCCAGGTACAGGTCATATTATACAAAATCAGGGTATCAGGGTATCAGGGTATCAGGGTATCAGGGTATCAGGGTATCAGGGTATCAGGGTTAGGGTTAGTCCTCCAGGTACAGGTCATATCATACAGTATCAGGGTATCAGGGTATCAGGGTATCAGGGTATCAGGGTATCAGGGTATCAGGGTATCAGGGTATCAGGGTTAGGGTTAGTTCTCCAGGTACAGGTCATATTATACAGTATCAGGGTATCAGGGTATCAGGGTATCAGGGTATCAGGGTATCAGGGTATCAGGGTATCAGGGTTAGGGTTAGTCCTCCAGGTACAGGTCATATCATACAGTATCAGGGTATCAGGGTATCAGGGTATCAGGGTATCAGGGTTAGGGTTAGTCCTCCAGGTACAGGTCATATCATACAGTATCAGGGTATCAGGGTATCAGGGTATCAGGGTATCAGGGTTAGTCCTCCAGGTACAGGTCATATTATACAGTATCAGGGTATCAGGGTA